>NC_134576.1:147432026-147519526 GCF_050947875.1 Dermacentor variabilis | reverse complement strand
CAATTGTATGGACACTCCAGACGCATTTCTGCCGTCGGCGTCGCCGTGAGGCTCCGCATAAAGTCCAAGGGCGGTAAAATCGTCGCGGCGCGCCTTGAGAACGGCACGCCAAGACGATTTTATCGCCCTTTGACTTTAGATGCGGCCACGCGCGCCCGCCCGAGCCGCATTTTTGCATTTGCTACAGTAAGTACAGCGGGGCGTGGTACATGCGGAGGCAAGTAAGAGTAAGAGCGGGTGTGAAAGCGAAAATCTATGGGCTTTTACTCCTTGAATATCTGACTTTTCCTAGGCACTGCGTAGGAGAAGTTTCTTAGCGCGTGCTGTATGCGTTTGTTGTGGTTGTACGCGCAATGCCGGCATGCCTAGGCGTGCCGGCATTGCGGAGTGGGGTCGAGTTTGCGCTCCGGCGCTGGCTGCCCGCGCGGCGAGGCAGTGGGTACGGACGCTCCATTTGGGGATCGCTGTGTCTGAAGGTACGTCGGACAGACTTTCTCGCACTTGCGGCGCTGAGTCAGTCATGCCGTATCAGACCTTTCTTGCCCCTTACGGCGCTGTACCTTCAAAAAAAAAAATCACTGTTTTTGGGGGGGAGCAATAAGGGCCGTAGTAGAGGCCCGGCCTGCTCTTCTGGTGCGGTATCTTCACTCTTGGCAGGCTTTTCATATGCTGTTGTCCGCGGGTTTTCAGGAGCATCTTTGAGTGGTCCCCTTCGAGTGAAATCGACGCACAGCGCCTTAGCAACCGTGGTTGAATGCTATTGTCTGATGTCACGCCGTCAGGATTATTGGCTTTGCGTCTCGGCCACGTTTGGTTAGGTCAACGTTAGGTTAGGTTAGGTTAGGTTAGGTTAGTTAGCGTAAGAGGCGTTAGGTAGCGCGATGTATTCTCATAGAGGTTGCAGGGGCGTCGAGCATCACCGGCGGCTTTTCAGCCACTTGTGTTCATCCATGGTTGCTTTCTAGATTTTCAGTATATGTGGCCCGGCCTCTACTACGGTCCCTACTGCTCACACGGAAACATCTGTGATGTTCTTTTCAAGGTACATCGCCGTAAGGCGCGACAAAGCTATGATCCGGCACGACTGACTTAGCACGAGCGCTGCACATGCGAGGCAGTCTGTCCGACAGCGGTCGCCAAATGGGGCGTCAGTTCCCGCTGCTTCACCTATTTCATCGCGCCAGCAGCCAGCGTCCGAGCGTAAACGAACTCGACCCCACACCGCCATGCCGGCACGCTTAGGGACAAACGCATACGACACGCGCTACAAAACCTCCTTCGTAGTGCCTAAGCAGAGTCATGTACTCAAGAAGCAAAAGCCCCACATTATTTTCTCTCGCGCCTATATATACTCTCACTCGCGCATACGCACAAGCGTCCGGCCCATCCGGAAGTGCCACGCCCCGGTGTACTTACTAGTAATTGTGAAGTCGTGCCCGGGTCGCTGTATCTTGAAAGCCATCTGCGAAGGGAACACATCCCGCCGCGCGCTGTCTTTGCGGATTAGTTCGCGTTGGTGCCAGTCGCAGCACGTAGGTCAGTTCGCTCGCAGCTGCTGCCGCGCTTCCTCACTCCAGCGTTTTGACAGCGAGTTTCTGCGGTCATCGAGTGAGATGTGTTCATGTCTACTTGTGCGCGCGTGACACCATGCTTGCTAATTTAGCTAGCATGCCTACGTTTACAAGTTTATACTGCCGATAAAACTGCTATACTTACTTCGTATAGCTGTCCACTAATTTGCTATCGAAATCGATGCTTCGGCTTTCGGGCGAAACTGCGACTTTTTGGTACCACTTTACTATATTTGAATATACAAAAGCAGCTTACATTCTATATTTAACCTATGGGCGAGGGTCCAGATAAAGTCTTTTAATCAGCTGCGCCCAACAATTACGAACCTTGCGGCATGACAGCTACTTGGAATAACATAGATTACTGCGTTGCAGAGTTCGGACAGACTCACAACGTGAACGTGAGCACAGACGATGAACCGCTTCTATGAAATGATTTATTTGAAAAGAACAAAGGGTGAGAGGGGGCTGGGGTGGAAGTCGTGAGCAGAAATGCCAATGCGCCAATATAACTGCGCACAATATACATAAAGATCGACTCTGTGTTCCATGACAAATTCGTCTGTCACGTCTGCAAGTCAGCAGCAGAGCTGATTTACTGCCTTTCCTTGCGTCACTGCGCTTGCCTGAGCGAATGCACGCGAAAAAAAGAAGAATAAATCGAGGCGTAAGAATAAGCACTAAGTACAAGAGGAAGAAAGTATAGTTGGAGAGTTTGAGAGAGAGAGAGAGAAATGAGAAGAATGTAGAAAAGGTTCGATTGTGTTATAGAGTCAATTGTATTGGTGGAGTGCCGAAGGATATGAGACCGAATTCTTCGGAATCCACGCTCTGTAGGCATGGTAAATGATTAAATGGCGGCCGTGCGAAGGATATCTGCCCGCCTCTCAATTACCTTGCACGGGCGAGAGAATGAGAGAAAGAGAGCGAAAATGGGCAAGAGCATTGTGCTAGCTGACGCCATCAGAATAAAGCGCTGGACCTGTAGAAGTTCGTCGAGAAGCGAGGGACGACATCAATTTCACCAGGCCAAATAGGCTGGATGGCATTTCTTTCTTTTCGAATTCCCGAGCGTTTTATCGCAGCGCTTTAAGCGACCTCGACAAATTATTTGTCTGCTTCCCCATTGAGTTATCTGCGTGCTTACAAAAAGGATATATATATATATATATATATATATGGGCGAAAGGAGGAGCAGACATTCTCGGCTGGGGAAAAAAATAAACGAAAGGGAAGGAAGGAGAAAGGAATGCTTACGCGTCGCCCAAGTTTAATTAAAACGTCTTCGATCAAAACCTACTGCTGGTCAAATAGGTTTCCCACAGCAGTTGA
The DNA here is from genome assembly GCF_050947875.1 of Dermacentor variabilis. Lineage (NCBI taxonomy): Eukaryota > Metazoa > Arthropoda > Arachnida > Ixodida > Ixodidae > Dermacentor > Dermacentor variabilis. Next base: position 147,516,623 of record NC_134576.1, on the reverse strand, counting down.
GTATTTATTAGAGACTTCCGTGCACCTTCTTCACGCGCACTTAGAAAAAAAAAAAAAAAAAACGTAGCTCACGAGCCACGGTATTTCTGTCAACTTGTTTGTTAATTTTGTCGTCAGTGAACGTCTGTAAACCATCAGAGACAGCTACAGGTTGAGGGCTATAGCAGACGAAAAATGGTGTACCATTTGACTTTTTTCGTTGGGAACGTGGCAGCACCATTGGCTTTTTATATTCGGCGTCCTTTTCTTTTCTCAATCCTTTTGCGAATGAGTGAGAGATGGAACAGCTAATTTTCATTTACGACAGCTAAATTTATTCTGCTGACGCACTTCTGCGCTCGGCGGAAACACGATATGGTGGCGCCGGCCGGGAAAAAACCGCATAATAATGTTTTCCTAACATTCTTACACCTCACGAAAAGGTTTGGCACGCTCATGCGGCAAACACATGAATACTAACCAACGCGAGGGCCCTCTCTGAGCAATGCAATGTCATAATTAAACAAAAATAAAAACGCGCAAATATAAAAAGTAACTTTTATTTTGGTTCATAGGGGACGCCATAATACTTAAGTTTTAAAATTTGAACAAGATGATGTTGCTTTTATAAATAGGCTGTGTAGATTGACTGTAGCAGTTAACTGAAAGATTTATTCGTCGAACAGTTTCCCAAACCAGCCGCCAGGGGCCGCAACGGCGGCGTGAAGAAAAGTACACCGCGTCGCGGAGTGTCGCGGTTTCGCTGAACTGTTCGCAGCGTCGTAGCGTGTGTCGTGCGTTGCCGGCAGGCACAGTACCTACGGTCATCGCGATGACGAACGAGACGCCCTCGCCGACGGCCAACGGCACGGCAACCGCGGAGCTGTACCCTCCACCGGCACGTGTGCGGGACAAGGCGTACGTCCGAAGCATGGTCGAGTATCAAGAGACGTACCAGAGGTCTTTGCGGGACCCGGAAGGTTTCTGGAAAGCCATAGCGCAGGACTTCTACTGGAAGCACCCGCCGAAATCCGGGAAGTTCGTCGACTACAACATCGACGTGCGCAAGGGCCCCGTGCATATCCGCTGGATGGAAGGCGCTAAGACCAACATCTCCTACAACTTGCTCGACCGAAATGTGGAGCGAGGGCTGGGCGCCACCGTCGCATATTACTGGTGAGTCTGCAGCGCCCGCCGCATTGATGCGCAGGCACATCGTTTCGGCGAAATTCTCTGGAAGGCGTCTTTTGGATTCAGCGTTCACATACGAAAAACCAAGCCCCGCGGTTCACTTCGGATCGTTGTGCTCGTTACTTTCGGTTTTCTTGCTGCGTGTCATCGTCAAACGCAGAGCGACTTGCATGCAAATCGAGGCATCTTTGACACGGAAATACACAACCGGTAAAGTAGTCTTACGGTTTCGTCGCTAAAGAACGCACCTGTGCGAATGGAAAACGCTACAGGAAAGTAGTACGATGGGGACACGTATACAGCTAACCGAGGGCAGCGCATGGCCCGTGTTTCGTTCTTTCGCGTTATTTCCACTATATGCAACCCCCTCGCTCGCCGCCGTACATCCGTACGTTGCTACCCGTAGCCTTCGCTTGTTGCAAGTACTGTCACTTCCTTTGCGAAACAATCGCTGCAGATGTCACGCGGCGCATCCTTTCGGCTGTGACAGCCATGGTGATGGCGTGAGCTACTCGTGATGGGATCGATTTCCTTGAGCCGAATTTCTTATTATAGTCTTCTGGCCCACGCGTGGATATGAATGATGGATTTGCTGTTTCCTTCGCGGTGACCAATCAATTGCTTCTTTCAATTGCGGTACCGCACGAACATGTACGTCGATTAGGTTGATTTGGAAACGATCGGCCGGGCAGCTCTGCCTGCGAGGTGCTCGCAGAGTAAATCCAATGCCATAAAAATCTGCGCCGACATGTCCCGTAGGAAAACGTAGTGGGTAGATGAAAACGTTGTCTAATGCCAGATGATGCGTGGTCACGCTAGAAATTGGGAAAATGCCGCCCTGATGATTGTGCGACTGAGTGAGCATTGTCATATTGAAACGATCTCACGATCTTTCTGTTAAGTGACCGGCGTGAGGAGCATTATATTTCCGCCTGAATGAAATAGAAGCCACTGAGCACGGACTGGTGGGCGAGTCGGTTATGCATGATTACAACGAAGCATTGAAAATCTGTGTTGGCTGTGTGACGTGTTGATGTTCCTTCGATGAATCATATTTAATCGAGCAAAAGCCGCGCCTCATGGCAATGTCGTTGCGTACATCTTGGTCGTCTGCACTCTTACGAGAGTATTATCGAGCGATTTGACGCAAATGTAGCTTTAGTTTTAGTGGTTACCGTTTACTCAATGTGCACCCTGCGTGTGAACGTTGGTTGAATATGACGAGTTGGGACCACGTGTTAACGCTCGGAAAGAACAGCAGCTTTGATATAAAGAAAAAAAAAATGTTATGACTGCAGCGCTTCCTGTCACCTGTGTAGTGTAACTCTGCACCTGTGTCCCAACCACAGAGGCAGGTTACGCCGCTCCGTCGCTAAGTTCGTAGCATATATATGGCAGCTGCTCGGGGCTAAAGTGCGCTCGCGGCGTTTTTTCCCATTTCTGCTTGTATACGCGTCGGTCTTGTAGACGCACGCTCGGCCGTCGGACGCTGTAAAAAAGAGTTCGCGGCAATCTACACACGTGGCGTGCAGGCGACGAAATTAGCGCGCGATCGATACGCGGCGACAGATGTCAAAGTGCGCTTCACCGCTAACAAAGTAATTGTGCTGTGAAGCCCGCTTGTCGGTGGTAGCGGAAGTCGCTTGGCATGTAATGGCAAGTACATATGGCAGGAATAATGTTTTACCGCCCACCAACATAGCCTCTTTCATTGCCATTTTCAATTTTTTTGGACGCTGGAAGCTCCATCATGCCGAAGCGTCGTGCTTTAGTGTGCGGGGCCCTAAAACGTTTCGATCGGTTTCTGTCTTGCTACCGATGCAGACCAAGGTCAAACGACAAAGCGGTTTATTATTTGAGCCAACTGCCCACGCGTTCAAAATATCTTTTTCTTTCCTGTCATACCTGTTTTTATTTTTCACCCTTTCAACGCACTTGAGCGCTGCAAAGTTTGAGTGCTGACAAGTGTTACATAGATCATTGTTAAGTTGATAGTTGCTAAGTTGTTGGAAGTCAGCGCTGTGTGTCTTTCTTCGTCTGTACCTGCATCTCGCGCTTTTCTTAATTTAGCATGAACTACCAGCATGCCCAAGTCTCTACTATTCATAGATCTTTGTGTTCGTTCCCCGTGAAGGTTTGCCCGTTTATTTTTCGTACATGACTGAAACTGTCAGTAAAACGAGTTCTTGGGCGAGTTGGTCACTTATTGCAGGCATAACAGCAGCGCCAAAGAACACACACAAAAGAAAGGAACACTGACAGACACGGCTGAAACTGTTTCACACTACATTTTTATGAGAATGCAAACTGTTTAGTATGTATTTTCCTTAACCATAAGCAGGTTGGCCACACATATTTGTCAGGTGGTACAATACTTCGTCTTTGACATGGATTCCTTGATGTTATTAAAGCCGGGTAGGGCTCATGGTAGAATTAATGGGTGTTGCATAACAGGAATTACAACTTAATTCCATGGTTGCGTTTGTGCCAAAATAGTTATCGTTCGATTTTTCAATGGATTCTACTGCAGAGCAGGTTGGGTTGAAATTAATCCACTAGTTGAAATCCAAAGGCCATATAGCTTGAGATGATGATGATAATGATGGTTTGCAGCAAACGCCTCACGTTGGAGCGCTTCTTTGCCATAGGTTATATCCACGCCCCCCCCCCCCCCCCCTGCTTTATTCATCTGGTCACTGCAGCAGCATAAAATGTCCAAACAAAAATTCCTAAAGGCTACATTTGTGCTTCCAAGTTTCAAACTTTTTTTTAAACACACGATTTTACACTTATGAACTTCTTTATGGTGCATTCAGAATGCACGGCTTTCTTTGAATTCACCCCTTCATCCATCTGAAGTTCACTGCAGGGACAATATGCTTTGGAAAACAGTGTGCGTTTATTTTTTTTGGTACATGGTGTACATGTTTATCGTCCCTGCACAGCACATTTTTTCCTATTGTTGAATGTATATACCAAACACCTGGATTCTGCCAACTTTCTCCTAGTTCCTCTAACTACCGAATCGGTAGTTTGTTTTCTTTCTTCTGTTCTATATTTTTTTTGCATGGCATTCTTTTTTATGTTCCGAACTCGGTTTTACAACTTAGGGGGAAAAGAAACAATGAAAGATGAATTCGCTCATCCTAATTGCCAGCTAAAGTAAGTGCATGCGCTATACCTGGTGGCCGACCGGCATTCCTTCCATGTGGCCCATATGCTTTGATTTCCATGCTTTGCACTCGTTTTTCTGCCATACAGTAAAGTGTCAGTGCGTTGTAGCAGCCTTGTCATTTCGGGTTTCATTAGAAATGAATACAGCTGGGTGAATATCTAAAATGTTGCATTAACGATGACAATAACTCTTTATAGACGAGCAAACAAAATTCTAACATAGAATAAAATCAATAAGTTCGCACAAATATTCTTTGTACCTATGCCCTGTACCCATGGTTTTGTGATGCAGTGCTGATGCTATATATACATAGTATAGTGTTTTACACCTAGCGTTCTAAATGGACACGAGCGAGGAATGTTAAGCTCTGTTGGTGAGTTAATCTTGAAATTAAGCTTCAAAGTGGCCACTTTCAGTGGGAGAGAGGGACGCCCTGATGCTTCCACACAAGCTTGCCTTGGCGGCATTGATTTTGACAGTATCACGATCAAGTAACGAAATACTCAACAACTTTTCCTGTGCCAAAACGACCAACAAGCACTCTAAAATATTTTAGGCCTTCAAAGGTGTTGGGTTGTTCTGTGGCTAACGTCCTTACCATCAGGGCTATAAAAAAATTTATTGCGCACAATAACGAGCTCAAGCTACATGTGCAATGAGAAAAGGTGTATCTCACAAGTGAATTTCACAGCAATAGTTGTGAAACTTTATTTATTGCACTTTTCGTGTCGTCTGTCACAGCTATCATCATTGTTACTTTCCCCAAAAAGTTGGCAAACAGAAAAACTTTATCAGTCCACACAAATTATTCGATTTTACCAAAGAGTTTGTATATTAACTTTATGGATTTCACCTCTTAAATGTGAATCCCTGCCATGGTGGCTGCATTTCGATGGGGGCAAAATGCAAAAGCACCTGTGTACTTAGATTTGGGTGCACGTTAAAGAACCTCTGGTGGTCCAAGGTATTCTGGAGGCTTGCCTCATAATCAAATTGTGGTTCTGGCACATAAAAACCCACAATTAAATTTTTTTAAACACCTTAAACATGAGGGTGTTAGTCATGGGACAACCATGCTCCCTTTATACACCTACCTGTATAAAGGTGTTAAAATGTTCAGTGTGTATGGGAAAATGATTTGAAATTCATGACGTACTACCAGTGCTATGGTTTCAATGCAATATTTACAAGCCCCAATTTACAAAGTAGCATAATGTGTACGTGTGCACAGGGAAGGCAACGACCCGGAAGACTGCAGTACTGTCACCTACCAGCAGCTGCTGGATGATGTATGCCGGTTCGCCAATGTGCTCAAGAGCCGAGGTGAGGGCATTTCGCGGCCATGGCATGGCACACATCTGCATTCATGCAAACTCCCTTCGACAGACGATATTTTCGTTATAGCGAACGGTGTCTCTGTATTCTGCAGGTGGTTGTCATAAGTTCATACCGGTTAACTTTGCGCAGACGGTGCACTGAGAGGGGGCACCGTGAGCACATGCGTGGTAGCAAGGAGGGCTCTCCAGCAGCAGTGTGGGCCCAAAATGCCAAGTGCTTCATATATAGTTAAGAGAAACTTGCACGAAAGGCACTTTCGGCTAGACTGCTGGCTCACCCCCTCTCTGACTTTGCACAGAGGTGGCATTTCATGGCGAATTTGTTTATTACCACGTTCAATCACAGTACTGGCATGTTGCATTTAGAATAAATCAGTAGTATCTAGCCATCTTGACAGTGCCTGATCAACTATGCATTAACACACACTAATGTTCTGCATCCAAACATAGTACTGAGTGATATACAGTGTGAAATGACACCTGTGCAAAACCTGCCGGGCAGATGAGCCAGTTATTTTCTTTATACTTATCTTATTTGAGCAAGATTTGGTACTATAGAAATGCATGCATGTCACTGAGTACAGTACAGTTTTGCCCACTGTTCTTTATGCACTACGCCTTCAACATTGATATGTGAACCCGTCCTGTCGGCAATAATGCACATGTGAGAATAAAACTTCTCGGCAGATTGTCATTAGGAGAGACAAGGGTTAAAAGGGAGGTTTCTAGGCAAGACAGAATATTGGGCTAGTTAGTATGGACTAGGCTTATGACATATATACAGTAGTGTGACTGAGCACAAGAATGAGGCAAGACGAAGACGACAAGATGAGAATGGAGGAGAAGAATGATGAAACCTTGTAGATGTAAAATAAATTTTGTGGTGCCTTTGGAATACCCAGTCCACTAGCACTGCTTTTGATTCTGTGACCATTTTCAGGCTGTTGTAAGGCATGTGTGACATTCCAACCCTCTCCATGAGCAGCTGTCTGGCATATGTTGCACTTTTTAGCAGTATGGGGTCGTCAACCACTCGGCTCTTTAATTTATTTGTACCACCATGTCCCACAATGCTTGTTTCTGAGTCACAGTGGTAAAATGATTCTAAAGCACAGTGCCTGTGGAAATGCCTGAAGCTAGTGCAGCTAAACCCCCAGACTATTGCCAACACATCAAAGCTTCCTGTAGTTAAAAGGAAACTTGTCATGCATATTAAAAAAAAGTGCAACACTTATAAGGATGTGGTTTGTTGCTTCTCACTTTAAGTTGTCAATTATTTTGTGCTCACCCTGCCACCTGCTGGCCTTATTAGCTAAGTTGGTCGCACAACTGTCCTATAGAAAGGTGGTGCTTCCAATAAAATTCGATCGCTGGACTAAAATGAATTTTTCTTCAAATGCAAAGCCTTTTTTCTGAGGAATACATTTGTAGTTTTCCTTTTACATTTAGCTGTACAACAGCATTCCATTTCATCGTTAAACTTTCGAGTAAAAACAGGAACAGTGCAACACAGGATGATCTCATCCTGTGTTGATGGGCTGGTTGATGAACCAACCAGCCCCATTGAATACACTGCTAAAGTTAAACTTTAACTCTTTGTAGGTTTCCACAGAACTTATTTGCTTACTAGTTAGTTCTATGTAGTAGGCTATCTTTAAAAATTCTTTGTAGGTTTCCACAGAACTTATTTGCTTACTAGTTAGTTCTATGTAGTAGGCTATCTTTAAAGTAAATATAACTGGATGCTAGAAATCTTTGCCTCAATAGAAGTATGCTGGATCTATCTGGAAGCAAGATTAGACGCCCCCACAATCTATTGGGCTTATCCGAGAAATCATGTTGGCAGGGTACTGCATTTTTCTTATAATTCTTCAAAGATATTGCTAAGTTTTTAATTTTCCTGACAGGATCATGTTTATTTACACAGATCCTATTTTTTCTCAAGCTTGCAAATTCTGGCTGTATGTTTTGGTTGCCCTGCTAGGAGCATGGCAGGCAGTCATGCAGCTGCCTTTTCAGCATGGAGCTTGCTGTCGCTGTTGAAGGTGCGACTGACTTGTCGCAGGCCTGTGACGTTTCATATGCATGTATCACGCTGTGCAGGCCTCAAGAAAGAAGACACAGTCGCCCTGTACATGCCCATGACCCCAGAGTTGGTGGTTGCCATGCTGGCATGTGCCCGAATCGGAGTCATTCATTCTGTCGTGGTACGTACAGTTACTTTGCCTGTACTCAAAGATGGCATCGTGTCCATGTCTCGCAGAAAACATGTATTAGAAACTTATTTTGGTTATACAGTGTGGGTACGCACGACTCTCACACATCCCCTGATGCTGTTTTCCCCACATGGATCTCGCATCTCCTGTAATCCAGCTTGCCCGCGTAGTGGGCACTGGTGGCAGTTAGTGTAGTTGCAGATTGGTACGAGAGAGGGCGCGAGTGTTGCACTGCTAATGCCACCTAATTGTGGAGTTACTTGGGCACAAAAGGGAGTAAGTAGCCTGTTTCTCTTTGGCTTGGGGTCGGCAGGCTGCGTGAACGTTTCGAGCGTGTGCCAACATGCTTCGCAGGACCACCCTTAGAAGTGCTTCAGTGTGGGGCACTGGGATGGATGAACTCTATCGTTCAAACACGACACTGTTCATGTTCACAGAATAATCGCTTGCTATTTTGTCGCAGTGAGTCGAACTTCCTCAATTCGTCAGCGCTGATCGGCATGTTCTGTACGTAATAATTCGGCTAGTTAGATTGGTGTATTGGTGTATAAAAGGTGCAATAACTGCCCTTATGATTGTCTGCACTACTGTGTTGTCATTCCTTTGTCCCAAGAGCACATTTGAAACCCCACATCTGTCGCCCAATGTGGGGCTCTTGGGGCATCAGACGACCTTGCTAGGAAAGCAATACCATGGTGGCGCGTGAAAGTCGAGCGTCCCCATAACAGTTACCTCAAAATAACTTGCACTTAGATAACCTGTAATTTTGTGCAATTTAAACACACTGAGTAACTGAGTACAACTGAGTAAAACATAACCACGATAGGACACACCAGATAAGGATGTTGGAGTGGGATTTTGGTGTTAAATCAGTGTTAATTGGTGTTAAAATGGATGTATAGAATGTAAAAATGTTCATCCACTTGGGAATGTCATGAAGCTACCAGGGGATCCCATACATGTTTCACAGAAAGAAAGCTTCACAGTTATTGGTTAATTTGGCCTTGCATTTCCATTTGCTAGCCTCGCCATTAGCTCTGTGGTATAGCGACTGCTCTGGAAAGGCCTTAGTCCCAGGTTCAATACTTGGAGCATTCTTCAACTTCAAAACTCTCTCTCTGTAATAGTACCCATATGTTTTAACAATACCTTGGTTTGGGCGAGTTGGTTCTTCTTGACAGTTTTCATTAAAACGCGGTAATAATGAAGATGAAGGAACACCTACGACAGGACTGGCGCTACTTCCAACTGGCATTTATTACAAATGGTAATCTAGTTATGCTCTGCGCATCAGATACATCATGTGCTCATCATTATACACACAAAAGATTGTAAATAAATCAGATCATACACACGATTGTATGGTCAATCAGTTCATGTGCCTAGATATCTCGAAAGAAATGTCGCTTCTTTTTGCACTTGTCGCCTGCGTTCTTTATAAAATATGCTTCAACTATTTCGCGTTCTGTTTTTGTGTTTTCTTTCCTCAAGAAAGTTGTCACCAAATATAGGTGTGCATGCGTGCTTTTTGCAGTGCTCGGCCAAGCGACTGCCGTATCCTTTTCTAATGTCATTATTGTGCTGTCTAGCCCTGTCATTGAAGCAATGGCCAGTTTGTCCTATATAAACGTGCCACACGTCTGAAGTGCATTCGGTGTAATTGGTCCAGTGATGAGTATGACATTTCAAGCGTTTCTGGTGCTTCTTGTTGTGAAGGTTACACACTGCTGACAATTTACAAGGTGCTGAAGAAGCAGTCGCAAACTGCTTCAAAGTCTCAAACTGTTTCAAGGTCACAAACTAACACAATGTCAATCTAGTTTCTTCAGCGTGATTCGAATGAACTCTGCATGTTCACATAGTTTTACTTCTACCACATGGACCGATGCAGTGCCAGTGTTCGACGTGTGCACTTATGCGCCCTTTTCGTGTTGCTTCATAAATGTCGAAACCTTTTCAGACTTCTTGAAGGGGCAGCGCAAGATGACTAAGACAGAAAGCAAGCTAAGCACAGGGCAACGCTGAACTCGCAGCTAACTCTATCAGAAGTAGCACGTGCATAAGTACTACCAACTATACCTACATGCTCTCCCATCGAGTTTGTCATCAGTGCACAGGCAAATAGCAAAATCCTGTTATCTAAAGCTATACTATGAAGCGGTTTAAAAATGCAAATTCACTGTCATGCAAAGTTAATGAAGGCACGCTTACACAATGCATTCCTTTTATCCTGATGTGGTAGGCCTTAGTAATCTCCCTCGTAGTCTGATTCATATCACAGTATAACATTATGCAGCATTGATTCACATCATGTATAACATCAGGTTACAGGGTTTTGCTGTTTGCCTGTGCAATGATGACGACACCATCGATGGGAGAGCACCTGGGTATAGGTGGTAGTACTTAAGCATGTATATGCTTCCTAATAAAGTTACTTGGAGTTCAGCACTGTCCTGTGTCTTTCCTGCTTTGTCTTAGTTGTCTTGCACTGGCCCTTCAAGATATTCAACCAGTACCAACTTGCCCAAATGTCGATTCTTTTTCAGACATGTTGAGTCGGCCTTTCTGTTATTCATCATAGAAAGCAGCCGTTATGTCAGCACTGGATGGTTGCGCTTATTGAGGCCTTTGTTTTCTACGACATGGGTGGCAGCACTGTGTCAGCGCTCAAAGGCTACATTTTGGAATTGCACCTTACTGAGCTTTTTCTCAGCATTTCTAATGGTACTATTTGTGACAATGACAAGTACTATATGTATATTGCATAGTGAAGAGGTAAAAATGAGGTTTTCATGCTTAAAACATGAAGCAAATTGGTTAAAGCTTTAGAAGGGCTTTCAATGGAGTGAAGTTTGAAAATGAGCCATAAAATAAAAAAAGCAAAATAAGGTCACTTTTGGTCACAATAATAAAACCACTGAAGGGATTAACGTTGAGAGAAAATAAAAATGCTGGTAGCTATCATTGATTACGCCACCATCTGACACTGAAACAAAGATGGTGATAGGTTTAAGATGTTCGCAAAGATATTTGCTCAGTGAATGACTCTGCTAGTTCAGCGAACCTCAACACTTGGCTGCATGCAAAGAGACTCAGCAAGGCGAGAGTAAATGTCAGTTTATCATTTATAAAGCAAGGAAGCACAAGAGGCAGGTAAAGAATCTTTCTGGCAAGAACAGGCTCAATTTTGGGTGATGTAATAAGTGAAACTATTCACCTGTTTCTAATGGGAATATATTACAACTCTTTGGAAATATGGAAGAAAAAGAGGGGAGGCATAGATCACAGGTGCAGAGATGTCATTGGAGCCATTAAAAAATTTTGAAACAGTACATGTTGCAGGAAACTGGGGACAAGAACATGGCACCATATTTTAGCTACATGTATTCATTTCTGTGAGCACAGTATATGGGTGCAAAGGCAAGCGAGCAAACAAGGTGAAAGGGCACATGGAAGCCACAGCAAGCTGGTAATAGACATTTACTCTGCAGCATACATAACTTGTAGGATAAATAAGTAGGTGCGTGTGGGTAAAACCAGCCATGAAAAATTTGTGATGGTGGGTGTAGTATCATGTTTGCTTCTACTTTGCTCTGCCCTGCAGCACGCACCATTTATTGTTTTGTTCCTGTGCTGTTTTCAGATGGCTCAGGCTGTCACCTATGTGCAGTGATGAAAACATTTGTGACAAGGCAGAGATGGCAGCAGTAGTAATAGATGCAGGATGTAACTTTACCAGTGGTCATGATAAAGCTGTTGCTGCTGCCACCGATGATCGATGGCAATGATGACAACTGTGATAGCCAGATTGTAGTATTGAAAGTGAAAGAGTACAATGCAAAAGCAACTTGTGGGAGTGCCTCGCCTCTGTGTTTTTCTGTTCCAAGTGATCATGGAAGGCTAACCCTGGACTTTTGACTGTGTAGTGGCCACATTCTATAAAAAAGTGCTTTTGACTGCACTGTTAAAGTTGTGAATCAAAGTGTAATTTCCATTACATTTGCTTCATATGATTGTTGATGCAATGATGTGCTGCATTGACAATGTTGTGAGCACTCACACCTTGGACTTATAGTTTGCAGGTTTCTCATCAGACTCCCTGGGCGAGAGGCTCAAGGATGCCAAGTGCAAAGTTGTCATCACAGCGGGTCAGTAACTGTGTCATTTGCTTCTGGCAGTAGCAAATGATGTCCCTTAATGTCTCGGTAATCTATACCCGTGTTAGACGCATGTTGGCCCTGTGGGGAGGGCATGGCATCAGCCTTCTGTGTTACGGCTAGTGATTTATATCAAATGACAAGAAAGCTTGCTTGGGGAAAGTGCAGATATGCCATCTTCTTCTTACAGCAACAGTTGTTTGAAGTGCATTTTCAGGGGTCTCTAGTGATGTGGCAATGGGTTCTTATTATCCTAGTGTTAACTCTTTATTAGATGGTGTCCACTGCAATGAATAAATTTTGCCAAATTTTAGAGCAAGTTTAGTGCTTCTGAGTAGCTCTTGTGCATAGTGTCAACTTCAGTGGAAAAAAGAAGTTTATATAGCCACAGTGGAAGGTGCCACCAACCACTGTTTTTCCCCAACTCGCCTTCAAAGATAGTGTTGAGTGGTGCTGGTGGGCAAGTCACGTGCATCCCCACACTTTTACTATTTTACTATTGCGACATAGTGGTTTAGCACGTATAATTGTCTACATGGGATAGAAGATGCCTTTGGAAGCAAGAGTTGTAAATATAAGTGAAGTCAAGTTCTTTCTTCAGAACACATTCTCTAAAATGTCCACTGCAGTGGACACCACGCACGATAGGAACAACACCACATGCGTGGGAGCATTTTCTGTGCAGTTTTGTCATCACTCCTTCCAGTTTCAATTGGATTGCTTTTTATATTTGCCTGATATATCCATGCAATAATGCTTTGTTCGTTATATTATCCAGTGAGCTAATAGGAAGAAACAATTGAATGAGTTCCCGGCAGCTCCTGCTGCAGCAAAATGAAGGCCACCTGTCAGAGCAAGTTTAGTTGCTGCCAATGTGCGTTATGGCATATAAAGCATTTTTCCCATCAGAAATAATGTACACAACAAATATGTAAAGTCTCACTTGGCAAGTGCAAAGTGTTGTATAATTGTGCGAAATGCAAGGTATCAGGGACGAGCTAGGAAGATTGGGGGAGTAGGAAGGGGGAGTGCACATCGGACAAGTGGCCCCTTCTCCTCCTTACCCTTACATCCAGACTTTCTGCAAATGAGAATACATGGCATAAATGACATGCAACAATACTCGCCTGCCCAGCTGCTCCGTCCTTGGTCAAGTGTGTGCGCACCCCCCCCCCCCCCCCTTCACTAAATCAATTCCTGGCTACACCACTGCAAGTTATATTAAAGTTACTGTTTTTTTGTATTCCCTAAAGCAGAGTGACGTGTACGGCATCCAAACTTTGCCTGTTGGAGCAAAAGAAAACTGTCAGCATCTACACTCACTGGAACTAATGCGCACGTTGTCTGCTGTAGCATTGGCATTGTGCTGCGGCAGCAACTGCACATTTCGCAACTGGGCACAAGGGGAACTGATGATCGCAGCTCAACCTAGTGTGCCATATATAGAGGAAAGTGGGGAGGCAGTGCTAGAGGGAGGAGAGGTGGCTCAACTTCGCCAGCAAGTGCGTATTTTTTCCCAGCCGCGCATGCCGTATTTTGAAAGGGATCTGCAATTAGCTCATACCTTTGTGTGTGCTGTGTTCTCGCCGCTCTTGCGTTGAAGTGATAGACCGCACGAAGGTCACTTCACTGCTGCTGCACTTGCTCACACCAGCATTTTGGCAGCGAGTGTCCGCGCTCACCAAGCATGATGTGTTCATTTTCGCTTGTGCACGCTGACACCATGCTTGTTGATTCAGTCGGTAAGCGAATGTTTCAAAGTTTATACGGTTGATAAAACTACTATCCTTACTTCGTATAACTGTCTACTAATTTGCCATCGTAATCGATGCTTATCCTCTCGGGCGAAACTGCTACTTTTTTCCTGTATGCACACATTTGTGATGAAAACAGCATATCGCATTCTCATTTTGCCTTCTAGATGGTGTCTGGCGTGGGCCAAAGCTCGTTAACCTCAAGGAGATAGTGGATCATGCTGTCAGCAAGGCCAAGGAACAGTAAGAGTTCTAAGTGCATAGATTTTTCTGTTAATTTGTGTCCATGCAGTGCAGCAATTGAAGAAAAGCACTAGTGGCCAATCAGTTCTATGGAAGCCGACAACATGGAAAAAGGGTAATGAAAGAAAAAATTGTCATCCAGCCAACTATAGTATGTAGCTACAAAGGAAATCAGTGCGGAAGAAATCTCTGTGGGTTTCCTTTGCAGCTTCGTGCAACAGCGTGTGTACGGCAGTTTTCCCTTTCAAGGCTACTGGATACATGAACCAGAGGGTAAAAATGCAACCAGGACACTGTAATATTGTAATGTGTGGCAATGTTACTAAATATGTGGGAGTTCTGTTGGGATAATAGTTACAGGCTTTTAACTTGAAGGCTCACTTGGGTCTAATGCTTTATTGATCATGCCATTCTGCATACAAGATGTATGCATAGCATGTGTGCTGCATGTGCACAAAATGATGGTTTAGACGACATGCCGTACAGCTTGCATCATTTTGCTGCTTTAAACATGCTGCATAAAAGCACACAGCAAAGCTCTATTTAGAATATTATGCCATTTGCAAGAATAAGACAACAATGTTAGTACTGTCCACTGAATGCAAGACATGTAAATCAAGAAAAGGATGTTGGTGTCTCTCTTTTGTTTCTCATGTGACACCACATGGCTGACATTAAAACTACTTGCATCAGGCTTTGACCAGCCATGTGCCCTTTTGGCACCCTCCCAGTCAGTCAACTTGCCCTGTTGAACTCAAGTAAATGCAGTCAAGTTGAGATCAGAGAAGAATCGTTCGAGCCAGTTCAGCTGCAGCTGTTGTCAGCTTGCTGGGGGTCACACAGCTTTTGTTCTATCTGCCCTTTTCTCAACACTTTTTGCTTCTTGCTAACTGTCTTAGCCAGGAAGGAAGTGCAGATTACATGTGCAGTTAAAACAAAAATGGTTTTCCCCACTTTGCTCAGAGGTCACGAAGTGAAGCAGACTATTGTGGTGCGACATCTGACGTCTGAGAAAGTGCAACGCAAGGACACTGGCAAGCGGCCCTTCTCTGGGCTGCAAGTGGCCTGGAATGTGGAGCAGGACTCCTGGTGGCACGAGCTCATGACAAACCAGCCCACAACCTGCACCCCCGAGTGGCTCGACGCAGAGGCTCCTTTGTTTCTGCTGTACACAAGGTCGGCTGCCTGCTTTTGCCTTAGCATGAAGTTGTCAGCTACATTTTTGACAAAGTTACATCATTCCCTGTTTACCATACCATGACATCAGTGCTTGTTAAAAGAAATTGACTGCTGAGGCCATTGTCTTAAAGGGAGACTAAAGGCAAATACAAAGTCAACATGGACTGTTAAAATACCATTCCAGAAACCTTGCAGTACTAGTTTCATGCCAAGAAAAGACTTAGTTTATGAGAAAATCGCTGCTGAAGGTTCTGCATACTTTTGCGCAATTAAAATCGCCCTCCCATGAGCAGGGAGTGGGGACGTTGTGTATGCCATCACCGCCCTTTACTGCCATTGGCAAGTAAAACGGCGCCCAACAGATGTCACTACGTTTTTGTTTATGGTTTTTTCATGCAAAATGCAAATACACGGCCGTACAGAAACTGAGCCAAGACAGAGCATTGAATTCACTACTGCAGCTGCTCTTGGTCAAGTAACGTGAACTGTTCAGGAATCTTGCGACATCACATGGATGTGGCATTCTCTGCTACTTGCAGTTTGTGCGAGTTTCATGAGCCAACAAAACCAGTGCAGCACTACGCGATAATGAAAATATTGAAATGCGAAAGTGTTGGCGACACAGAGTGGGGAAAGCAAAACCTTGCGCCCACCTGCGTCATTGTCGTGGGTAATGTCAACAAGTTTTTTTTCTTAATATCAAATATTTCTGGACAATTAACATTTTCTTTCGTTATATAATGCAATAAAGTGATCTTTTTATTATGAATGGTTGAGTGCTAGTGACAGAACTATAATGAGAAGTGCATTCATCCTCTGGCTAGTACTTGAATGTCCCAGGGGAGTCTCTAATTGTGTCCTGCATTTATCTCAATTTCTCGATTACTTAAACTCTGTACGTGATAATATTGTCACGTAGTAGTGATGATGAAGAAAGCAGCAAAACTGCAAATGACGAAACTAGTGTTTTATTGGGCGAACCTGTGCCCTCAAAACGGGCTACATTCAAAGAACAACAATAGCAGCAAACACATTCGGCGATCGGCGAAAATCTGATCTGCTGATAAGCCCGTCAGCTTTTATATATGAGTCATTGAAGCTTCCAAAGTAATCACTGGTGCCCTTCCAGAAAGTTCTACACAATTCACGTCGCACGTGCAACCAGATTACACAAGCTTCGCTGACAACAGACAGCAGGTAGAACCATCGATAATATTTAAGAAACTTCCAATACATGTTGGCGCATCCTGCGCTGAGCGATAACATTTGTTAGATGGTGAAAAGCGGTTGCCCGAAAAACATAAATAACTACACGTGTCAATATTGACACCTTAGATGTTCTTGATACTAATCTCTCACTTTGGCTTGACTTAACATTTGCCTTTAGTGTCGCTTTAAGCTTCTCTTCCTTGTTTGTCAGCAGATAACATTAAGATTCGCTATCACTGCATTTGGTTTCATTGTAGTTTTGCACTGAATAGCACTTTTTTCTGAAATTGCACACAGTTAATGCATCCTATGGTTTAACCCTCTACCACTTCTAAATGGGGACGAAACACCATACAGTTATGCAAAGTAGGCAAATTGAGGGAGTTGTCATGAAATTTTGGAGCAGAAGTGTCCTCATGGGTCATCTTTATTGTGATGACAATTATATGGATATTCCATGCACATTTCTGTTCTCCGTTGGCATTGCCATGCTGTTTCATATAAAGTCCAATAACAATAACATCGTCGCTGTGCGCCTTATGCTGTGTGTGCGAGTGGAAGCGTGCAAGGCTGAGCTGACTATGGCAGCTCAATTTTGTGTGCGCAAGGGTTGAAAGCGGGGAGGAAGCATGCCATCTTCCATTGCGCGCAAGGCACTGAGGGGGAGAGGAGGGGAGTTGGGGCATTCTACTGCGGCGGCTGCTGGGTATGGCATGGCTGCACAGGCCCTCTCTTGAGAGTGATCTGCGATTAGGACAGAGTCTAGGTGCGCTGATGGCTCATAGCTTCGTGTGTGCTGTGTTCTCACCGCTTAGTTCGCGTTGCAGCACGAGGCAGCACGAAGGTCAATTTGTTCGCTGCTGCTGCCGCTCTTCCTCATGCCAGTGTTTTGATAGCGAGTGTCCGTGCTCTTATAGTGAGATGTGTTTATGTTTGCCTGTGCATGCGTAACACCATGCTTGTTAGTTTAGTTAGTAAGTGAATGTGTACTAGTGTTTATTGGTGATAAAGCTACTATCCTTACTTCGTATAGCTGTCTACTAATTTGCTATCACAATTGATGCTTCACCTTTCTAGTGAAACTGCTACTTCTTATACACATACTAATGTTTTCAACCATGTTTTCTTTCTGTCCAGACATGATGATTTGATGTTAAAGATCATGCATGTGAACATGTTCCACACATCGACATAACAATGTGCAGTAGATTGTGAAGCATCTCAACATTTAGCAGTTCACTTTGACATGTTTATACGACGATATTGTCACATGTCTTGGAAGAGGACTGGCGACGTTTAATGAGTAGATGCGATAAGTTACTTTCTGCGACCACTTTGCCTTCGCGCATTCCACCGCACATCACTTCAACTAGGACACTGGCTCGTAAAGGAAGCGTAACGCTTCCGGCGGAAACACGAAGGGCGTCGTCACATTGCTTGTCATCGTACCCGTCGATTGCTCGGTCAGCTGAGAAGGTGACTACACCTCTCCGTAGGTCCATAAGAGCGCCGTATTCCTGCAGAAAGACAACCCCGAGAATGATGTCATGGGAGCATTCGCATAGGACAAGGCAGCTCATCAGAAATGTTGATCCTTGAATCCAAACTCTAGATGTGCAGGTTCCCAGTGGAATAATGACGTAACCACCAGCCATCCAAATCTGTGATCCGTGCCAAGGTGTAATTACTGTCTTCATAAACGCCGCCATCTTCCCGCTTGAGATAGAATAGTCCGCACCGGTATCCACTAAAGCACTAACTGCGTAACAGTTCATCACCACCGGTATGTCAAGCGAAAGCCAGTCATTCCGTACAGCTACAGTCGTATCGGCGCCTGTCCTTGTTCGTGTCGATTGAAGGTATTCAGTGCATCGACTGCCAGCGGCCTTGCCCCCAAAGATCGCTGTAGTTAGTTTTCCCAACAAGGACTTGGTAATCATGCGCTTGAATATCGCTGGGGCGGTGGTGAAAATCACCTTGGTGACGGCGTGCGTGACTGTAACCCGGTAGGTGGTGGCATGCGCTGTTGAGCCAGATAATGTTCAATGTACTGAGGTCGTTGGCTAAGTCGGGGTGCTGGCGAGCAAGCAGAAAAGCCCCACAACCCGAGACATCAATATGGGCACTGGCGGTACAAATGATTTGCTTCACTGCAGTGGAAGCACAGAGGACGGTGGTCCAGTGTGCGCCAGACATCCAATTTCCGAGGGGTCATGCGTCAATCATCGGTGTAATGCACTGGCTGCTCCTGCTGAAGCACAACAGGAGGAGCCGCAGGGGAAAACGCTGGAGGCGTGCGTCGTTCTGCAATATGTAGTGTACCAGTTGGGCTGGGGAAAGTGCAACCGGATGAGCAGCATGAACAAAAAGCAGGGGTAGTGAAGCAGGGAGTCTCAGGGCTTCTGCATAGGTTGCGCGGCGGTGTTCAGTCGGTGCAGGCACGATGTTACTAAGAGGAAAGGTGGACTGGGGTACTTGGTGCATTTCATCTTTTACAACACTCGCAGTGGAGCTCGCTCTAGCTTGTGACTCTCCATAAAGCTTCTGCATCTTTTGCACCCAACGGTGCAGACCAGTTCTCGGAGGTTGTCATTGTTGCTTCCGGTGGCCATGAAAATATTGGTAGTGAATGTCACATTGACCTGCCGCTCGTAGAAATTTGATCGTTGCTGAAGTATCCTCTCCATACTTACAGCCTTGCATAAAAATTCGGCGACAGTCTTTGGAGGGCTGTGCACAAGACCAGCGAAGAGCTGCTCCTTCACTATTCACATCAGATGACCCAACTTCTTGTCCTTGGTCATTCCTGGGTCTGCTTGTCCGAAGAGGCGCATCATGTCTTCGACGAACGCGATGACACTTCCGTTAGGAAGCTGGACGCGGGTCTGGATTGCTCATTCTGGTAATTGCAGTGATCAGCACTGGTGTAGATGTTTAGTATTTGACGGCAGAACTCGGGCCACGACGTCAGTTGCTCCTCACAGCTTTGAAACCACGTGTGCATGCTGTCCTCCAGGCAAAAATAGACATTTCTAAGTTTAGTTGCATCGTCCCATTCATTGTACTCGGCCACGTACTCAGTCAGCTATCCAGTCTTCGACGTCTTCAAACACGTTGCCGTGGAATGACTTTGGAACCCGTAGGTTCTGAAGTGCGTGCCTGTTTGTCATCACACTATCCATACCAGTAATCCAACCATCTCTTGGCCAATCCCCCATCGTGGGTAGGAGCCACACGCATCACAGGCCACAACAACAACAACAACAACAGTTGACGTGTTTTGAATCACTGTGTTTTCTTGTGGAGGCATTTCCCGGTCCCTGCAGCTGGCCTGATGGACAGGGGTTTTGATTGTACTGAGCTGTGTTGTGCCACACTGCGCGCCTACATCGAGGCAACGGGCACTCTCGTATAAAGCTTTTCGTCTCCTCCTCGTCAGCTTCAAGAGTCGGTCTTTCGTCTTCGACCCCGAGTCGCAATAGCTGGTGTTTCCACTCCCAGAAGGGGTCTGTGACATGATTGAGAAATTCCCAGCGCCTCCACCACTTTGTCACGTGTCTTGAAACAGGACTGGTGACGTTTAATGAGGGCAGCTGGCTCCTGAAAAACACGGCGGTGGGACCTGGCTATAGAGCGGGCAGGGTAGCATGCGCACTTCTTTTTTCATGTCCTTGCATGCCTCTTCTGTTGCACTGTGTCCACTACTGCAGGTGGCAATATGATATGTATATATTTATGGGACAGGTAGGTAATGAAAACTACTGTACAAACTTTATAAATCGGATGTCAGTCTTATCCAGAGCATGTGACAGCCACCTGCAGTCAACACCATTTGGATGCTCATCTCGTATCACAGCATATCTCAGCTAGCAAAACTGAAGATTGTCACCGTAAACTACAGAATTGCCTGCAGTGTACATACCCACACATATGCTTACTTAGTTTGCACACTCATTAAGGCAATTAAAAGGAAATAAGAGGGTTGGGGGTTTGTACTCATCAAGGTGATGTCAGAACCTGTTCATGAACTTCATCAGCCCCGCAGCAGGACAAAGACCTCTTGCAGATACCACACCTGTCCTGCTGCATCAACTGAATGCATCCTAAGGGTGCTGATTACATCCAATATCCAATCCTCTGCAGCTTTCGACTGCGTTTACTTTCCCTTGCCTACCATATACTCTGTTTCTCCCAGCACATTAGACAAGGATGACAGAAGAGGACACACAGCACTGTCGTCCTTCTTTAATGTACTTGGAAAAACATTAATTATGCAGCACCAACTAGCCCACTGCTTAACCTTGGTGTGCTGTTGCTCTAAGCAAACTCTTTGAACTCTTTTAGTAGAGTACTGTACCAAAGTGTACTTTGAGGTGTAAAAAATAGATGGAGTACATTCAAGACTGTGATTGTGTGTGGCGTTCCAGTGGATCCACAGGAAAACCTAAGGGAATACTGCATACATTGGCCGGTTACATGCTGTTCACCGCCACCACCTTCAAGTACGTCTTTGACTACCACCCAGGCGATGTCTACTTCTGCACGGCTGACATCGGCTGGATCACAGGCCACTCGTATGTTGTGTACGGAGTCCTTGCTAATGGTGCCACCAGCGTCATGGTAATTGCGCATCCTTCAAGTCCTATTACTGCAATGGCAGTTATGGGCCTTTCAGGCTTTAGACATGTGTGTGCAGCTGTTCCATAAAAGCTCCAGCTCACCTGATGTGCTTACACACTGCTTCATTTTGAACCCACCACAGTTAGGCAGAATACAACTGTGAAACCACAGTTAGGCAGAATACATAAGTACCGAAATATGAAATATGTTTTTTCTCGTGGTATTGTTGTGTCAAACTGTTACTTTACACACTTCTTTTAGCTGAAAGGTTCAACTTTCTTAATGAAATGGGCGTAAATTCATATACTTCAACATCTTCCGAGCACATTCACATGAATTGTGCAAAAAAAAAAAAAAAAACCTCATTGCCAATCTGCTATGTCTCTGTAGCGTGACCACTTGAATACCATTCACAGGAAAAAATATTCCTTCCTTTGAATGACCTTCCTTACATTTATTATCTGGCTCAAAATGTTGCAACACATCAGGCTTGTGTTCTCTAACAATCGCTTTAGGCAAACGAAAATGAATACAGTCTAAACTCGCAACAATGATATTCTTGCGACAATGAAGCATTTTCGTATCCCCAGTGAACGCCCATAGGATTCAATACATTTCGTACCTCTCGGCAGCATGATGTCGCTGTACTGCAATCCTGCATCAACGAAATTTGCCGGAACGTAACTCAGCATATTACCTACTCGCGTAAGGCTAGCAGGCTCCAAAATGTGCTGAAATGCAATCATTTTGCACTAAAATTGCGTCGCATGACAGTGTGGGTGCCACCATTTTTGTTCACAAAAACAACCAAGCGTTGGAACCGATCAGTGTGCTGGAAACACGTCATGGCCGCCATCGTGTTTGTTGATCGCCCATTTAAAGTGGCACTAGGGTCCCTAGCGGCATGCATGTTGCTACCGACATGTGACGACGGTTTTTGCACATCTACTTGGCGAGGTTGTCGATTGTTGTTAGAAACGCACATTCAGAAACGCACCGTGGCCAACTCTGCCTGCGGCTGACGCCTCGGTGAGGCTTAGGCCAATTGCGTGAGATGAAACTGAACACAAACTGAACGCGAGTTTTGAACAACAATCGCCGATCACGGCAGTGCACTGCGTAATGTGCGCCTCCATGAGAAAAATGCAGAAAAAACAAGGAAATCCACATCCTACCAACATGGAATTGTTCATGGCGCTTGAGATGGCGGTCACAGCATATGGAGTGTCATGCATCGGGCCATGATTGAGCAACCGTCTGGGAATACGCATCCCTTGCTTCAAGAACGCCGGTTTTGGTGCCACCCGACAGGCATCGCGTATGGATTCGGCACCGGACATAGATTTGCACGAAAGGGCCATTATCTTGATCGTTTGCCTTCGGGCACACGAAATATGATCACATTTGCGCACGGCACCGGACACGTCGGTGCCTACTGGTAACAGCAGGCACTGGAGAAATGCTGCTGCATGCGCTGTTGCTCTGCGCACGTTGCCGAGTTATGCAAAATCTTGCAAAAGTGATCGCATCTCCAAAAGCAATTGACCGAGAATATTGCGCTACGGCAGCACTACCACTGCTGGTCGATGCATGCGGCGCACCTTTACTGTCGGCAGTGCAGTTCTATATCCTCAAGCAAAGCCTGCAAAGTAGGCTAACAGAATTTTCACAGTAAAATATTGTTCTGCGATGCATTACCTACCTGTGCTGTCTCTTTTCATAACTAAATTCTCGTGAAAACGAACTTTTCTGCGTTCCCCGCTGATTTCGTTATTACGAGGTTCAACTGTATTACAAGTACTATGCCATTGTTGACTTTGCCAGACATTTTTAATTCTGCGAGCTTAATAAGGCAGTACTAGTTGACATCAGTTCTCTATATGGGTAGTGCATGTTGTATTCATCATGGTGACCTTTACCCAGATAACCATTTATGTTCCATAGATGTCCCTTAAACATGGTGCTTTAGACATTGCATGCATCCTATAGATATCTAGATTTATCCAAACATTACTAATACATACCATCGATAACTTAAGTCCCATCCACATCACATTGCTGCAATGTTTTAAGGATATCGCAGCTGGGCCTCTAATAGATAATCACTTTAGGCATGCAGAGGTCTATAGGACATCTAGTGGATGTTTTTTCAGTTCATGCTAGCGATGCATACTTGCAGGTGTCACATCACATGTGCTATCAAGAACAGTGCATGGTGTGTACAGCAGACGGTGTGTGGCAGAATGGCCACACAGCAGGATGAGATACGTAGCGTGCACACATTGGGGCACACACCCGTGACAAGGAAATGCAGCATACTCATTTTCATGGACCTCCCACATGGCACATTGAGAATATTAAGTTAACGAAAGTTTTAAAATTAAATTGTCCCCGCAGGGACATCTATCGCCGCAGCAGGCATTGGTGTGTTGCGACACCACGTACCCGAGCACATGGGGTTTGGACCCTCCCACATCTAACCGTGTGTGGCTTTACCGTGTCCGGGGAAAAGGGGATCCTGAGGGTTGAGCCGATGCCAAGTGTCTGGACCTTTACGGCCCCTCGGCGGAGGCAACACACCTCTTTGGCCTCGGCTTCACGTAGACAGCACCCCCGGACTGACCCACCCGGGGGAAATCGGTAGTTGCCTTTTCCTGTCCCCCTCTCCATTCTGCGTCTTTCTCTCTTCCTTTCAATCTTTCCTGTGTTCTGCTCTTTCTCTCTTCCTTTCAATCTTTCCTGTGTTCTGCTCTCTTCTATTTACTTCTGACTTTCTTGGCAGTGAGGGTTAACCTTGTGTGGGTGGCCAACCTTGGGTACTCCAGATTGGGTTGTAGTAACACCGTACAGCTGGCGAGGGTTTGTCTTACTCGTAAGACTTGCTCCGTCCCCACGTTAGGCTCGGTGGTGGGCGGTTGGCGCTGCTGCCAACTCAAGACCCCTATATGGCTTCAAGTAAACCACTATCCCTTGATCGCCCTCTAAAAAGATGGCGCATCGATGCAAGCTTCCAATTCTTTTTGAAAAACAATGAGGAACACTTCCCTAAGTACCATGTCATACAAAGTGAAGGTAACACGAGCGTGCGCAAATTTTCCCCCTTCTTGGTGGCAAAATGCCTAGCAAACACGATAGGACCTGGCTACAAAGCCACAAAGATGTCCAATGGAGACCTGCTTCTTGAATTGAAGGATAAAACACAATTTGATAAAATGAACGACTTGAAATGCATTGGCGATGTAGCAGTCACTATGTCTGCACATCGAACCATGAACTCGAGCCGTGGAGTAATCGCTGAAGACGACTTCATGGACCTTAGTAACGAAGAGTTGCTTGAAGGTTTTCAGGACCAAAATGTCATCAAGGTAGAAAGAATACTAATCCGCAGGAATAACGAACAACTTCGAACAAAGCACATTGTACTAGCCTTTGGTACCAGTGTGCTGTCTGGTACATTGGATGCAGGTTATATCAAAGTACGTGTTAGGCCGTACATTCCAAATCCTCAATGGTGCTTTAAGTGCCAGAGGTATGGGCATGGATCCCAGACATGCCGAGGAAGGCAGACTTGCGTGAAATGCAGCTCCAATAAATATCCATCAGACACTTGCGACTCATCTCCACATTGTGTGAACTGTGATGGAAGCCATCCAGCCTACTCCAGGACATGCCCTAAATGGAAGAAAGAAAAAGAAATCATTGCACTAAAGGTCAAAGAAAATATAACATTTCACGAAGCAAGGAAACGTCTTTCATACTTAGATCACACAAGCTTTCCTGAGGTGGCGCAACGGGTGGCAGCATCACAAATCCCTCGGGAGTCTACCGCGGTCACTGATAGTGGTCCGGTAATCACTCCGCCTGCCCCCCTGGTGGCAGCAGCAAGTGCTGCTTCATCAACATCGAAGGTGGGCCTGCAGACCTCGGTTCCACAGGTCCCAAAGCTAAACCAAACTCCACGACCTGGGACGCAAGTTTCAGCACCTAGTTCATGATCCTCCAGCACCTCAGAGAAGGTCATGGAGGTCGAACAAAGAACCCCGGCGTCATCGACGCCAAAAGATTAGCGCTCTCAGGAGCGCGCTAGGAGGGATAAAATTCCTGTAATTACTCTGAAAAATGGACCGGTAACCTGAACGGTTACCGTCCTTGTATACATATCTATCTATCTTTAACACGTGCTCTTGAACAAAGACAACAAAAATCTTCCTCGATATGGCTACACAAATCAGTGGAATGCCAGGGGCCTATTCAAAGATCTAGATGATGTCAAAGATCTACTCGAGGAATATCAGCCACGACTGTTCTGTGTTCAAGAAACTCATTTAAAGTCGACACACAAGAACTTCTTGAGACAGTACATAGTTTTCCATAAAGCTAGAAATAATGGTAATTCTTCAGGTGGTGTGGCAATCATAGCCCAAAAGTCAGTAGCATGCCAGCATGTATCACTCCAGAGTTCATTTGAGGCAGTGGCTGTTCGGGTTATATTGTTCAATCAACTTATAACTATTTGCTCCATATATATATAGCCTGATGAACGGTTTGACTCAGCAGAATTTGGAAACCTGATTGACCAGCTTCCTGAACCCTATATAGTAATTGAAGATTTTAATGCTCACAGCACATATTGGGGTCACTCGAGATGTGATGCGAGAGGATGAGCAATAGAAAAGTTCCTTCTTTCATCGGGAGCCTGTCTATTTAACAATACAGAGCCAACTTTTTACAGATCTACACATAACACATACTCATGTATAGATTTAGCCATAGGGTCAGCATCACTTCTTCCGTACCTGGAATTGAGAGCTATTAGCAATCCATATGGGAGCGATGACTTCCCAATACTCCTAGAAGCAACAAAGTGGCACGATGGACCAGCTTACCCAAAAAAATGGAGACTTCATAGTGTAGACTGGGGGTCGAAATTTAGAAACATATGTAAACTGTGCCTGGAAGATGTGGACCACCTAGGTGTAGAGAAACTGGCCAGCTACATCACTGAACACATCCTCTGTTCTGCTCAAAACTGCATAGCTCAGTCCTGCACAGATAAAGTCAATCCAAAACTGTGGTGGAACAAAGATTGTGAAATTGAAAAGAAACGTCAGAACAAAGCATGGAGCAGATTTTCACGCTACCCAACAACAGAAAACCTAATAAATTTTAAGCGGTGCAAAGCAAATGGCCGCCGTATTTGCCAAATATTCAAAAGAGAAAGCTGGACACGCTACATATCCTCAATAAACCCATACACGGATGTCAGCAAAGTACATAACAGGGTACCTAAACTAAAAGGACAACGTCCAAATCCTTTTCCTCTCGTAACTGGCTCTGGTGATTCAATAGAAGATGAAGCAAACACTCTTGGCGAGCACTTTGAGAGAGAGTATCAAGTTCGGAAAATCATTCTGAAATGTTCCTAAACCATAAAAGAATAGCTGAAAATATTCCTCTGCGTCCAAACAAGTCATCAGAAGGGTACAACAGGCCATTAACATTCCATGAACTCAACCTTGCCCTAGGCTTTTGTGGTAGCTCAGCTCCAGGTTCTGACACAATAACTTATGAAATAATCAAGAACCTGCCTTGTGGCACCCTAAACTGCATCTTAGGTCTTTACAATAAGATTTTTGCAACTGGTCATATACCTTCATCTTGGAAAGAGGCAATAGTCCTACCAATACTCAAACAAGGCGAAAACCCTTCCGTAGTTAACAGTTACAGACCAATTGCACTCACTAGCTGCTTACTTAAGGTATTTGAAAAAATGATTAATCGTCGCTTTGTGTTCTTTTTAGAATATAATGGTATATTGGGACCCTCGCCAATCTGGCTTCCGAAGAGCGAGGTCTACAACTGATAATCTTGTTCTCCTTGAATCATATATACGTGATGCATTTGTACACAGCCAATACTGTCTATCTGTATTCTTTGATCTTGAGAAGGCATATGATACTGCCTGGCGATACGGTATTCTGCAAGACCTGTCATCCTATGGAACTTGTGGTAGCATGCTGAACATTTTGCAAAATTACTTATCTGAAAGAAAGTTCCACGTAAGAATTGGCAATGTACTATCATGCACTTTTATTCAAGAAAACGGTGTACCACAGGGAGGAGTGCTAAGTTGCACACTTTTTATAATCAAAATGAACTCTCTCCGCTCTGTTATACCATCCACGATGTCTTATTCTGTCTATGTGTACGACATCCAAATCAGCTTTAAATCTTGCAACCTGTCCATATGTGAACGCCAGATACAGTTGAGTGTTAATCGGCTCACAAAATGGGCAGACGAAAACGGGTTTAGATTCAGTGCAGAAAGGACTTCCTGTGTGCTGTTGTCTAGACGAAGAGGGGTTTGTCCTGACCCTTGCATTACGATGCACGGGAGAAGCCTGGTAACTAGAAAAGAACAAAAATTTCTGGGTGTAATCTTCGATAGTAAGCTAACCTTCGTGCAGCATATAAAACAGTTGAAGCTCTTAAAACTATGAACATGTTAAAGATTTTACCTCACCAGTCGTGGGGAACAGATAGGTATTGCTTCCTATCTCTTTTTAAAAGCCCTGTGTTGTCACGCATAGACTATGGATGTAATGTTTACCAGTTGGTTTCAAAGACAATACTTAAGCTACTTAATCCTGTCTATCACTTAGGGATCTGCCTAGCACTTGGTGCCTTTCGTATGAGCCCTGTCCAAAGTCTTGTCGAACTTTGAACCCATCCCACCTTAGGAGCAATGTACCGTCACCTGTGACTTGTCCTTTACAGAACTTAACAAAAAGAGTTGTCCAAGTACCCTCATCCAGTAACATTTTTTGGCCCTTGAAGACAAGTATAAGTCTATGGCATTTATCACTGATGCTTCAAAGTCTGCAACTTCGGTATCATGTGCAGCCCATGGCCCAAACTGCTCCAAATCTAAAACCTTGAATAACCATAGCAGCATCTTTACAGTGGAAGCGTATGGTATCCTGATCGCAGTTGAGTACATAGTACAACACATAATACAAAAGTCTATAATATACAAAGATTCCTTAAGCGTTGTCACAGCCCTGTCTTGTGGCAAAGCAAGCCGAAACCCTGTATTAAACCAGCTCCTTAAACGCATTCACGTAGCGTATGAACAAAATCTTGCTCTTGTTGTATGCTGGGTGCCAGGCCACTCTGGCACCGCAGGCAATGAAATGGCGGACAAAAATGCTGGACAAGCGGCTCATCGGGATACAATTGATGTAAGCTGGGTACCTGGTGTAGATATGAAACCTGCGGTACGAAAGGCGCTCCGTAATCATTGGCAAGCTGAATGGGACAAGCAAATTGAAAATAAGCTGCACCTGTTTAAACCGAAGTTAACCAAATTTTTTCCACTGAAGCTTGATACACACCGAAGTCACCCTGGCACGACTCAGAATAGGACACAATTATGGCGCACACTGACACCTCTCGACTGCAACTGACCCACCAACATGCACACGTTGTGGTGAGAACCTAACCATCCTACATGTCCTCATCCAATGTCCTGAACTTCACAGAGAGTGAGTGGCTCATTTTAGTGAACTTTACTCACACCATATACCCCCCCATACCTCGATGTTCTTATCAGTGGATGCACTTTTTAACTTTAACTTGAGCAAGATTCAAGTTAACTTTCTAGACATCATCTCATTCCATCCTAACCGTCAGATAGTGCCTCACAGGTGAGGTACAATCTGATGCACAAAAGTATGTCTGAGCTCTTGCACTTTTTGCGTAAGCAAGAACTGTAAAGCATGGGACTCTGACAATAAAGAATAATTTAACATGTGTGCCTGTAGCCAACACATTTAAGGCCCTATGTTTATCTTAGTAATTATTTTAGAATTGATGCACTAGTATTCATAAATTTATCTTACGTGTAGGACTCTATACAGCCTTTATTTTTAAGTCATCGTCCTAAACTCGCAATTTTACTTAAACCAAAACACATGTCCTTGCGCTCTTTGGCCTTAGATGCCCTTGCACCAATAAACTTCAATCATCATTAAAATTAAGTTGTATCAGAATATAGGCAGGTAGATAAAAACATATGAGATGCAGACATGATCATTTTCAACTATAATTTGAACAAATGAGAAAACATGATTATGTCATAGGGAAACTGGGAAAAAGGTATATGGGCTGGAGCAACTATTCATGCAGGGGCCGAAAAAAAATTTTTTTTCATGTTGTTACAACATACATTAGACATGTGATCAGCAGTGCAACACGCCATAGCCACAGCCAAGCTACCAGATTTCAGCACAAAAGTTATCTGAATATTCTCAACGAACCTTAACTACGGTTTAACCTGAGTGTATATGGTTCCACCTTTTACTTTTGCAATATTTAGTCACTGCATTCAGGGTGAATGGCATTTCATGTGCAATAAAGCTTGGGGAGTTCAGTGTATTCGAAGGCCATGTTCCACAAAGCTTAAACTACAAAACTTTAATTATATCCCCCAAACGATACGGCATCTTAAGTAAATCTTCAAGAAACCCAATATGACATACCATATACATCTCTACAATGTCAGTATGTAATGTCCATAAAGAATCTAATTCTAATATGCCATGAATTCCAATAGATAATTGACTACTTGATATTTGCAAAGTGCATGTTAGTAGGATGTCCTTTATATATTATGTTGATATGTAGATGAATGGATCAAACCTGTGTGTTGATAGGCTATCTGTGGATCACTGGGTACAGAGTAAAAAGGTTTCAGACAAGCAGAAATAAATATAAGAAATTTACTATGTATCAGTGATTACTAATTCGTGCGAATTTCTTAAAGTGAGGTTGTCAGGAACATAGGCACCCCAGCATTTAATCTCATAGGGAGTGCAAAATAAATCATTGTGCCATTATCTGTTCAGCTGACAGTGATTAATGTTTACGAAGGACTGTAAATACTGATCTCACCTGTGTCAGAATTTCCGACATTGAGTGAGCGCTTCAGCGTGTGGCTGTGGTGTCTGTCTGCACGTGGAGTTTGAAGGGGTGCCATTCTTCCCGGATGCAAGCCGCTACTGGGCCATAGTGGAAAAGTACAAGGTGACCCAATTCTACACAGCACCCACAGCCATACGGGCCCTCATGAAGTATGGCGACTCCTTCGTTCGCAAGTGAGTTGCACCTTTTTCTGGCTACAAACTTGACATTGATGACAGCTTGGGGGAAGTTTCGCATTGCAGCTCTCATCTAAATATATGGCAGTGAAGACACTGTTTTCCTGGTCGTCCACTCAGCCAATTTTGGCAAGATTTATTGTAATTAAACAACAAAGTTAGGACCTGCTAACTTCTGAGAGCAGATATGTTGTTTAGGCCACAAGTTTCATTTTTCTTTTTTACAAATATTGCTAGAAATTAAAAAAATTCAAGAAAAGTGAAGCATGAAGTTTGCTGTTATAGCAGTAATGCCATACGTACTGTATATCACAGTTGCATGAACTGCATCCATTGGGAACATAAAGCGGATAAAAATTTACATATTAATCACTCTTATGAAGAGTGCCAGTATTTTGGGAATAGGAATTTTGCAAGACTCCTATAACTGGTGAATTGATTCCTGTTTTATTCTGTTCGAAAGTATGCATGTGTGCAGCCTGCCATTGCTGAGCCACTCTTTTTATGCTGTTGCGCACGACTGATTCAATGATGTGCTCATGCAGTACAGTGGGGCAATGGGAAAAAGGGACCTTTCACGGGAAAGGGTAATGTAACCCTAAGCATTTGCAAGTGTGCTCATATTCACCAAGCTTGCTCCTAAGAGCAGTCGTCCATTGACCAGCATTTGTGCACCCATCACCCGTGGTCGGGATTTCCACTATAACAGAGACCCTTTCCACAGCAATGGTCAATCATGAATGGCACGTAAGAGTTTTGTGAATACAGGCAGGGGTCATTATTTTTTTTAATCACTCAATCAATGGAACTGCTCTGAAATAATAAAGATGGCATACATGAATATGATCAGAGTACATAAATATTCTTGTTTGTCTGTGCATTTGTTTTGAGGACATTAAGGCAGTTTGCTAAAGCTCCTGTACTGTCAAAGCCTCAGAAACTTGCCAATTTCAAAAAAAGCTCTAGTTTTGCGGAACAAGTAGTGCAGTGCCTGAGATCTGTGGTGTACTCTCCGCATGGAGCAGGACCACCCGTTGGTACAAGAACTGTTTGCAAAGTCCACTTGTGAGGGAACTGTTGGCCATATTTTGGATGTCATGCAGAAGCTGCAATTGTAACTTCCGCTGTGCAGACATGACCGAAAGTCGCTGCGCATTTTGGGAACTGTTGGCGAGCCCATCAATCCAGAGGCCTGGCTTTGGTACCACAAAGTGGTCGGCAATGGGACTTGTGCTATTGTGGACACCTTCTGGCAGACAGAGACGGTATGGTGACTAAATATTTATTTATTTAAACAATACTGCCACCTTGTATGATATCATAGCACGAAGGACATGTACTTAAGTATGGCGGAACAAAGATATCGGATAGAAAATAAAAAGTTCATGTGAGAAAAATTTGAAATGCTTAGGAGGCCATAATAGGGGCACACATATTTTAACATGTACATGTAACAGGGAAGCCAATACTACTAAGGCTGTTTGTACCTGTTGTCTAATTGCTTTGTGTCATACCTGTGCAACTAGGTACAGCTAATGAGGGATCCTAAGAGGACAAACAAGGAAAATGGAAGGGTTCTGCAAAAAGCTTCTAAGGTGATGGTAGATTCATGAAAAAGAATGCAGCACCCTGTACCACCAACTAAGCAGGGCAGCCGCCCTGCCTACTGAGAAAACCAGGAGGCCAGCAGTCAGTAGTAGTAGTAGTAGTAGGAGTAGGAGTAGTGGTGGTGGTGGTGGTGGCTGTTGGCTGTAAAATAAAATCACAAAAGGAGATATGAAATGAAGGACTGCGGGAACCATAACTGTCTCACTTCCCAGTGGACATCTGAACTGTCCCACCATCATTAGAGGCAAATTCATGAAAAAGAAAGTTGATGTCTGCCTGTATGTAGCATGAGCTACACATGTTCTCTCTGTCTCTTGTGACGCTTGCTTCCAGAGGGTTCTGTGGGGGTTTTCCTAGCAGCTGCATGCTGCATTCAGATAGACACTAGCTTTCCCTCTGAGGCAATATGCATGTCAGATATAGCTTTGTCTTTGTCAGAATCTGTACCAAAGTTTCATTTGGAGGGCTGTAAACCGAAGGCATTTCATTGCTTCCATCACCTGTGAAATCAAGAAGACTACTACTTCCTTTAATCCCATCAATTGATACCTGAACATAACCACGTAATATGTGAATACGTAAGTTAAGAACTGTGCAACAAGCAATGGCAGGAAAAATATAGGCGTAACATTTAGGAACTGGAAGATGGCAGTGTGGATTACAGAACAAACGAGGGTAGGTGATACTCTAGTTTGAGGTTACAGGGACGCAATAGAGCTGGGCAAGCCATGTAATGCATAGGGCAGGTAACCAGTGGTCTACTAGAATTACAGAATGGGTGCCAAACACAGTTGAGGATAAGGGAGAGATGGGTGTTGCAATGAAATCAAGAAATTTTGCAGACTGGCATGAAGAGAGGCCTGCAATGAACACAACAGGCTGATGATGATTTTCCATCGGTTAAAAATGACCATAATTGGCGACTGAAGTGATACTCCTAATGTTTCGTCCACAGATTTGTGATGTTGATTGCATGCTGTATAATTTTCTTTATATCCATGTGAATGCAGCTTGAAGCTGCAAGAGAAGGAGGAGCTAGTACATTGGACTACATATTACTCAGAAATTTCTAGATTTTGTTATTATTTTTTTTTTTTAGGTTGTCGCTTTTCCCCCTGCAGTCCATTAGTGGAAGACTCGACATTTAGTTTATTATGAACAATGAGCAGCACCTGCTCATGAATATTTCAATAAGACTTGATGCCATGTGAATTAGTTATAACCGGTTGAACACATTTATTGAGGCAAATGTAAGACAAGACTCATTAGAAGAGGGCAGAATGACCACTCTTATGAGGTGGTTAACATTGTTTGGAAAATAAACATTTATGAAATGGCTCCCTTGGCAAGAATGTCTGTCTTGTCATCTTCTTTTGTGTATGTTCATGGTTGCATTTATACTAGTCTGTGCCTGTTATTTGTCGACTAGTCATGGTGGTTGCTGCATGGAATTGATGTAGCACACCCTCTGCTCTTCTTTCCAGGGAGGTCATGTGTTGACACCCTTACCGGGAGCCACACCAACCAAGCCGGGTTCTGCGGTAAGCTCGCCATGAAAGCATAAAAGGCCAGCATCTACATTGTATATTTTGAGCAAGGAACCACTGATTACATGTGTGGTGACACTTGTGGACTTCCACTATTCACTTTTGTGTGTCTTTTGTAATCAGCGGAGGAAGCTTTCTGCTCTTTTATGCAAAATCTTTGGCAGCCAACATCAGTGAAAAGTGCATCGAACTGTATCTGCAGCAGCGAGCCCTGCAATGTTGTGCACTAATGTGCTGAGCATAATAATTTATAGTACTACTAGATTCCTTTGGCGTCAGTTGCTCATGCTTGAATAGTCGCATCTTTAAAGACATATGGCTTGGGCACCAATAATTTCAAGCTTTCTATTTTTGTAAGCTTCAGAATTGATGCCATCATCTTGTGCTCTCCATGTGCAGACATTTCCATTCTTTGGAGTGGAGCCTGCTATTGTGGATGAGCAGGGTAAGGAGCTGGAAGGAGAGGCCGAAGGCTACCTGGTGAGTTTTTTGGGTCACTTGGCGGCAATTGCTTTTATAACTCAATTATTAGTTGTTTTTTCCATCTTCTTACCACTTTTTTACACATATACACTGAGAGCCAGGAGGACCCAAATGGTACCAGTTGGAAGCGGTTTAGAAAACCAGTCCTGCTCATTAGTTGTTTACACTGTCCTTTGCATGTAAGAACACTATCTTGGTACAATAGAATGTTTTGGATTAGTGTTTAGCCTAGTGGTACTGGTTATAATGATAAAGTGGTACTGGTAACGGTAGTGCTGCCTGTGTACCATCATGCTCATTAGTTGTTTACACTGTCCTATGCATGTAAGAACACTATCTTGGTACAATAGAATGTTTTGGATTAGTGTTTAGCCTAGTGGTACTGGTTATAATGATAAAGTGGTATTGATAACGGTAGTGCTGCCTGTGTACCATCATGGCTGTTACTGCTATACCATTAATGCCGGCTGCTAATAGAGGGATTAAAGCAAGCAGCCCGGTTCAGGCCTCTTCTGAATCCCACATCCTGATTGGATGGGTTGTCATGTATAATGAGAGGCTTGGGAGAGTTTTAATGAGCATCTTCAGATGCTGTCACTGTGCAGCTGCTTCTTCAATATGCAGCAGCACGGGTATCGTTAACAAATGGTATGGTGTCACCACTTGTACCACCATTGCGAAGCACCAATTAACCTGGACACCATTATATTAAGGGTTAGATGAAAACTTTCTGTTCAGGTAGTGCGATGATATGGAGTTGTAGTCACTGACCAAGTCAAAGTGGTAAAATGGACCTTTCAGAGCCCGTACGGGTCATTATTATAGTGCAATCAAGGGCACTTCAATACACTACAGTGGAATGCCTTGATATCGTTGAGCAGGGCATAATAACTCATGTTATTAGACGAAAAAGAAAGCCATGCTGCAGAATAAAAGTTTGGATTGGTTGATGTATGTGTTCAATTCCAGGCTAGTTTCTGATTGACTAACAGTGGTGTTAATCTAGTATATGACATAATTTTATCTACCAGATTTTACCTGCAACGAACTATTAGATGAAATTCAGGGTTTGTTATAACAAGTTTTTAGCAATGCGATGCCAAGGCATTCTAGTGTTGCATTCACACAGCTAGAGCAACTACTCTTTCAGTAGTACTTTCCCACTGTTTTTTCTTGCTGTTTGACTGCTTTTCAGATTTACTTCTGGTTGAGAGTTCAGTGCCAGAAAATTAAGTTCTTTGCAGACCTGCATAGTGATGCTCGCTTTTTGCTGCACAGGTATTCAAGAGGCCCTGGCCCTCCATGATGCGAACGGTCTACAATAACCATGTTCGATTTGAGACCACATATTTCAAGAAGTTTCCTGGTTACTACTGCACTGGTGATGGTGAGACGGTGCCCCTTTATGAACTCGCACTTATCTAAGGATGAGGCAGCTGATAAATCCATGTTCATGCTCTATACATATATTGCATATCATAAAAGTTGTTCCAGCATTTACCTGTTATCTGAAAAATAACTCTCTTTTTGACAACAAGAAAATGGAAAATTCTTTAAAGTTGTAAATATGGTAATAAAGTGCCTTAACGACAAGTGTGCCTTTAGGTACATGGTGAAGACATTTTTTCTAGGCAATTTGAATTCAAGATGTGCCCAAATACCTTTGGCAGCCAGTAGGTAGCTCTCAAAACGCCCCCATTATTCACAGAATTTATTACAGTGAAGAACACACATGTACATTTAATGTTGTCTAAGACGTCACATCATACCATTCAATGCTATGTTTGTAGTGAGAGTGTTCTCCGACTTTCCTTTGAATGTTCCTTATGCCGCTGGTCCATCCAATGTCTAATTACACTGGAACCACTGCCTCAGTATCATATTCATTTCCATTGTGCTTGTAATCTTTTTGCGCACATTGTTGTTTTGCTGTTACAGCACATGCACTGTGATCACTGCAGCACACCAGTTACTTGACGAGGGTTTTTACAGATGTTGCTTTCGCCAGTAAAATATTTGTGCGGGTCCTTATGATGCTGCCTTTCGTCAAGACCACAGTTGTATATGCACCTACACATAGAGCGTTTGTACACAGGTGTGTAATTGCAGGGGCACGCCGAGACAAGGACGGCTACTTCTGGGTCACTGGCCGCATGGACGACATGCTCAATGTTTCGGGCCACCTGCTCTCCACGGCCGAAGTGGAGTCGGCACTCATCGAACATCCAGCAGTGGCAGAATCTGCAGTGGTCGCGCACCCGCACCCTATAAAGGGCGAGTGCCTCTACTGCTTCGTCGTACTCAAGGATGTAAGTTACACTGCAGCTTGTAGTATATTGTGCACTCCGTTTGAAAGCTAGTGAGCTTGCCTGCATAGGAGACTGCCCCGGGAAAGCGCCACAACCTGGTGCTCCTTCACTGCAATGCACTTCTTGCGTCAGTGCCAACTGGAACTCCACAGCTACTGCCACCTCTGCGACAATTTGCTCTGCTTGCTCAGTGGCTGTGGCATTCTGTTGGTGAGCACAAAGTGGCAGGTTCAGTTCCCAGCTGCTGCACATCAGCAGGGCCTCTTGCACTGCGCATTGGGCCTGCGCTACCCTGCATTGGTAAATGTTCATTCAAGGCACAACTAAGCAGACATTTTATTTTTGGCCTCACACCTCTTGCCAACTGTGTCTACGACAGCATGACATGGTTGTCACTTAGACACCAAATTCAGAGGCCCTGCCCAATCTAGCTTTTATTTAGGCTTTAGCTTCTTAGTACACACGTCCACCACAGTGCTACTAACAACAGCAATGCATTAGTACATGGCAGCCACTCCTGTTACTTTATTTACAACTGACTCCTCGCTGACGTCCATAGGAGCCATTTGGAACCTCAAAAGTTTGAGTGTAGCCAACAAGTGGGTCAGGGAATTACCCCCCCTCTGCACACACATTCACGCACACACACTGCACGCAAACTGCTGCTGCCTGCACTTTCATTCAGTCATCATTGTTTATTCTTTATCTACACAAATTGACACAACACCTGCAGGCTTGGTGTGACGCCTGTCACCGGCATAAGATGCCGAGGGCGAGTGGGGCTACACTAATCCAGGTACAACCAATTTAGAAAGGCCCGCTAAGCTTCAACAATACACTCCCCCACCAGAATAGACATTGGCCTCCCTGGTGCAGTATTTGGCCACCCCCTCCCACATCATCATCATCATCATCAGCCTCGTTACGCCCACTACAGGGCAAAGGCCTCTCCCATACGTCTCCAACCACCCCGGTCATGCGCTAATTCTGGCCACGTTGTCCCTGCAAACTTCTTAATCGGATCCATCCACCTAACTTTCTGCCGCCCCTGCTACGCTTCCCTTCCCTTGGAATCCAGTCTGTAACCCTTAATGACCATCGGTTATCTGCCCTCCTCATTACATGTCCTGCCCATGCCCATTTCTTTTTCTTGATTTCAACTAAGATGTCATTAACTCGCGTTTGTTCCCTCACCCAATCTGCTCTTTTCTTATCCCTTAACGTTACACCCATAATTCTTCTTTCCATAGCTCGTTGCGTCGTCCTCAATTTAAGTAGAACCCTTTTCGTAAGCCTCCAGGTTTCTTCCCCGTAGGTGAGTACTGGTAAGACACAGCTATTATACACTTCTTTCTTGAAGGATAATGGCAACCTGCTGTTCGTGATCTGAAAATGCCTGCCAAATGCACCCCAGCCCATTCTTATTCTTCTGATTATTTCCGTCCCATGATCCGGATCCGCCGTCACTACCTGCCCTAAGTAGATGTATTCCTTTACCACTTCCAGTGCCTCGCTACCTATTGTAAATTGCTGTTCTCTTCTGAAACTGTTAAACATTACTTTAGTTTTCTGCAGATTAGTTTTTAGACCCACTCTTCCGCTTTGCCTCTTGAGGTCAGTGAGCATGCATTGCAATTGGTCCCCTGAGTTACTAAGCAAGGCAGTATCATCAGCGAATCGCAAGTTACTAAGGTATTCTCCATTAACTTTTATCCCCAATTCTTCCCCATCCTGGTCTCTCAATACCTCCTGTAAACACGCTGTAAATAGCATTGGAGAGATCGTATCTCCCTGCCTGATGCCTTTCTTTATTGGGATTTTGTTGCCTTCTTTATGGAGGACTACGGTGGCTGTGGAGCCGCTATAGATATCTTTCAGTATTTTTACGTACGGCTCGTCTACACCCTGATTTCGTAATGCCTCCATGACTGCTGAGGTTTCGACAGAATCAAACGCTTTCTCGTAATCAATGAAAGCTATATATAAGGGTTGGTTATATTCCGCACATTTC
The DNA here is from genome assembly GCF_050947875.1 of Dermacentor variabilis. Taxonomy (NCBI): domain Eukaryota; kingdom Metazoa; phylum Arthropoda; class Arachnida; order Ixodida; family Ixodidae; genus Dermacentor; species Dermacentor variabilis. Next base: position 147,478,447 of record NC_134576.1, on the reverse strand, counting down.
TCTATCACCTGATTGATAGTGTGAATATGGTCTACTGCTGAGTAGCCTTTACGGAATCCTGCCTGGTCCTTTGCTTGACATAAGTCTAAGGTCTAAGCCTCCCACATGATTCTACACAAAGAAGCCCAGAGACAGAACGTTTTAATGCAATCCCGTCTGGACGACTTGGAAGACCGTTCCAGACGTGACAACCTTTTGTTTTATGGCATCCCTGACAATTCAGCTGAAACATGGGCTCAGTCAGAAAGCACTGTGCGTGATTTGCTCTCAAGACAGCTTAACTTGCAATTATCCGATGGCGATATTTCTAGAGCACACAGACCAGGAAGTTTTAATGGCAGCAAATCTCGCCCTATTATTGCCAAATTCTCTTCAGTGAAGCTCAAGGACACGATATTCTCCCAAAGAAGTAAAATTAAAATCTCCGGCATAACTGTCTGTGAAGATTTTTGTAAATCAACCCGTCAATCGCGTAAGAAGTTAATTGAATTTAGTAAGTCGAAGGGCCAGTCAGGTTCACTGCGATATAACAAACTCATCATGAATAATAAAATGTATGCTTACTGCGCTGTTACTGACTCAGTGCGTGAAATAGGACCTGTTGCTAAGACGCATGCGCGGGGCAATGGGGGCGCAACTTCAAGTTCATCATAGCTGAGAACCGTTAAGAAAGACGGAAACGATGTATCACTGCTCTTTACAAATGCGCGGAGCATTCTTAACAAACGTGTCGCGTTATCATCAGCCATAGATTCATGCACTGCTGATTTAATTGTTATAACTGAGACCTGGCTCTCTGCTAAGATAAAGGATTCCGAAATATTCCAATGTGAAAAGAATTACTATTTATACCGCTGGGACCGTGACGTCCGACCTAGGGGCGGTGTACTTATTGCTGTTAGTGACATGTTCGCATCCTCAGCTGTTACAGTCGTATCGTCTTTGGAACTTGTTTGTGTAAGTGTATCTATTGCAAATCGTGAATTTATTTTCTGTGCATTGTACCGTCCTCCAGCTGCCTCATCTTCTTTTTGTAACCATCTTTATGACGTCCTTAATAGCCTTGTTATCAGGTTTCCCAATTCGCCTCTGTTTATATTAGGCGACTTCAACTTTCCCACAATACTATGGAGCAATGATTCCACTACCGTAAAAAATATCTCATTGGAATGTATGCAATTCCTTAATCTTTGTGCTGACTTTAACCTTACTCAACTCGTTCATGAGCCGACTTGTACAACCGCAACATCTTCCAGTATTCTTGACCTACTATTTACTACAATTCCAGAGTTAGTTTCTGACTTAACTTACCTCCCAGGATTAAGTGACCATTCATTGATTCACTTTACCTTAAAAACATGACACAGAAATGCGAAAAAATACAAAATAATACGGGACTATAACAGAGCTGATACAAGTTCAATAATAGCTGAGTTAGAATTATTTACAGAAGGCTATGTCAGCAACTTCACCAAACATTCCATAGAAGAAAACTGGACCATGTATAAAGAAAAGATTCTACATCTCGTTGAACAATATATTCCGAAAAAGAAAATCATCTACAATTCCCGGTCACCATGGTTCAACTCTTCGTTAAAGCACTTATCAAATAAAAAGAAAAGAATGTTCCGTCGTGCAAAGCGAACTAACAATACTGATCATTGGGCAGCACATCAGCGAGTTCATAAAGAATATACTGGTGCGATTCAGTGCGCATAAGATTCTTTTCTTAACAACACCCTGCCATCGGTACTTCGAACAAACCCTCACAAATTTTGGAGCATTGTCAGTCGTTCAATAACTAGGCTGATACAGTTATCTGATAGCGATGACACTATCCTTCCTCTTAGCCAGTCTTGCACAGTCTTAAACAACGCATTTGTTTCCGTCTTCAATACAGCTGCTCCTGCATTATTACCCCATTTACCTGACCAAAACTTTCCCCCTATGGACCCCATTGTTATAGATTGGGTTGGCGTTACCAAGCTCATTGACAATCTGAAGATATCCTCTTCCGCTGGTGCTGACCTACTTAACTCGAAGATACTAAAAATAACCAGAGTGTACTCAGCAATCATACTCTCACAACTTCTTGAACAATCGTTACGGTGTTCCACATTACCCAGCGACTGGAAGGTGAGGAAGGTGGTCCCTATCTTCAAATCGGGTAATGCTCATTCAGCAGATAACTATCGTCCGATCTCACTGACTAGCATACCATGCAAAATGATAGAACACATCATACATTCGCAGCTAATTGAATTTTTGGAGAACAATTCTTTTTTAAATATTTCTCAACATGGATTTAGGAAAATGCTTTCGTGTGAGACCCAACTACAAACGTTTACTAATGATCTGTTTATAGCTACTGACCTCGGTTTCAATATAGACTGCATTTTTCTCGATTTTGCAAAGGCATTTGACTCAGTACCTCATGACTTACTCCTTTTCAAACTTAGTAAACTTAATATCGACACTAGCGTATTTAACTGGATTAAAGACTTTCTTTCAAACCGTACTCAATATGTAACTGTTAACAATTATTCTTCTGCTCTTTCTTCTGTTACGTCCGGCGTACCACAGGGGTCTGTACTGGGCCCTTTGTTTCTTGTTTATATAAATGATCTTCCTGACAGTATTGTTTTTTCATCAATTAAGCTTTTTGCAGATGACTGCGTAATTTACAACAAAATAACAAATTTATCTGATTCACTAAATATCCAAAAAAATCTCAATCAATTATCTCTGTGGTGCGACAAATGGCTTATGCAATTAAACATTAATAAATGTAAAACCATGAGAATAACCCGGCGCCCTCACAGTACAAACCACAGTTATTACCTTAAAGGGGCCCCCTTGAATCCCGTTAACTCCTACAAGTACCTTGGCATTAATATTACTGAAGACCTATCCTGGAACATGCACGTTGATTACGTAACCCGCAATGCTAACCACACTCTTGGCTACTTGCGCCAAAACTTTTACAAAGCGCCGTCTTCCTTAAAATTAATTCTTTATAAAACTTTAGTCTGTCCAAAACTAGAATATGCATCCAGCATCTGGGACCCCAGTCAATCCATACTAATCGCTTCCCTTGAATCTATTCAGAATCGCGCAGCCCGGTTTATTCTATCAAATTATTCCCGCTACGCTTCTGTATCCACTATGAAGAACACACTAAACCTGCCTGATCTGTCTTTACGTCGTAAATTTCTTCGTCTCTGCCTCTTTCACAAAATCTATCATCAAAATGAAGTGTTAAAAAGCTGTCTTTTTCTTCAACCGAAGCACATTTCATCGCGTGTAGACCACAAGTTCAAGCTTCGTGTGCCATTTTGCCGAACCAACTTATATAATTATTCTTTCATTCCAAAAACCAGCACAGAATGGAACCACCTTCCTGCATCCATCGCTGCCATTATCGACACTAAGTTCAGAAGTGCCATTGAAGATTACTTATTTTGTTAACTTTTGTTTTCATAAATTGTATTATTGCACACTTGTATATGTATTACCCACTCCTTTCTGTAATGCCCTCGGGCTCTGAAAGTATTCGTAATAAATAAATAAATAAATAAATAAATAAATAAATAAAAAGCAGGAAGATACCTATAAAGAAAGTGGTCAAGGGAGACACATTCTCTCCAGTGCTATTCACTGCGTGCTTGGAAGAAGTATTCAAGCTATTAAACTGGGAAGATGTAGGAGTAAAGATCGACGGTGAATATCTCGGCAACTTTCGGTTTGCCGATGACATTGATCTATTCAGCAACAGTGCAGACGAGTTACAACAAATGATTGAGGACGTTAACAGAGAGAGTGTAAGAGTGGGATTGAAGAATAATATGCAGAAGACAAAGATAATCATGAATAGCCGGGCAAAGGAACAAGAGTTCAGGGTCACCAGTCGGCCTCTAGAGTCTGTGAAGGAGTACATTTACCTAGGTCAATTAATCACAGGGAACCCTGATCATGAGAAGGAAATTCACAGAACAAAAATGGGTTGGATCGCATATGGCATACATTGTCAGCTCCTGACTGGAAGCTTACCATTATCATTGAAAAGGAAGGTGTACAATCGGTGCAGTTTACCAGTGCTTACATATGGGGCAGAGGCTTGGAGACTGACAAGGAAGCTTGAGAACAAGTTAAGGACTGCGCAAAGAGCGATTGAACGATGATTACTAGGCGTAACGTTAAGAGACAGAAAGAGGGCAGTTTGGATCAGAGAGCAAATGGGTATAGCCACTATTCTAATTGACATTAAGAGAAAAAAATGGAGCTGTGCTGGTCATGTAATGCGCAGGTTAGATAATCGTTGGACCATTAGGCTTACAGAATGGGTACCAAGAGAAGGAAAATGCAATGTAGGACGACAGAAGACTAGGTGGAGCAATAAAATTAGGAAATTTTCGGGCGCTAGTTGGAATCGCTTGGCGCAGGACAGGGGTAATTGGTGATCGCAGTGAGAGACCTTCGTCCTGCAGTGGACATAAAACAGGATGATAATGATGATGATGGCACAAATTGACAGGTCCATGAAAAAAAGTAAAAAAAAAAGAAGAAAGAAAGAAACTGCTTTCATTTTTGCAGGTTCATGTGAGACATCATCTAAGAAATAGGTGCAAATCTGCATTTCAACACTTTGGGTGTGCGATGCAGCAGTTTGAAACAGGGTATCGAACCAGAACGGAACCAAAAACTAGAAAAAAAAAAACATTTTTGCTTGAACCGGAAGTGAACTGAAACATCAAGTCGAAAAAAAAAAAAAAAGAAATAAGTTTTCAGTTCAGGTTGGCCACCTTTTCTGGAGCTTTTCATTCACGCAGTGATTGCATTTGTGGCTCAACTATGCTGTACCTCATTTGTAAATAGACAGCATTTTCCCATGAATTTAAAAGTAGCTGCGCCATAAGTAAGGTTGTGTTAATGCGACAATATTTGCATTGCATCTGGCACACGGACCCGCCCGGCTGTGATGAGCGCAACGTACCTGAGACTGTGGAGCACACATACTTGTGGCTTGTCCCCAGTACGACTGGGAACAACAGGCATTGATCTCTTTGTTAGCGCCATTTGACAACAGGCTGTTTTGAGAAAAAGTGATACTGGGCCATTGAACGGACATGTCAATGAAGCTAGCCATCAAGGCTCTCTTAGAATATGTGGTTAACACAAGCCTAGATTCAAGGCTGTGAAGAGGCCCTTCGAACACGAGCGTTTATATAGCTATTGCCTGCCCCCCTCATCATTGCTCCTCAGTCCCCTATTTTTCCCTTTCCCCCTGAGCAGGGTGGAGGACTCTGTGTTTTCTCAGTATATTCTCCTCTCTCGCTCAATGAAGCTTTGCTTCACATGAATTCCAGCATCAGTGTTGGGTCTGCGTAGTTATTGTGTAACTACGTGTGGCTTGAAGATCAACAGGTGTAATTTTTCACTGCATATTAGCAGCAGCGTTAAGTTATTGTACAAAATAAATTTATGCTGTTTTCCTGTACTCTGCAGTTATGCAAATGAACTTGAACTGGTTCGAACCAGCTTAAACAGTTATTTTTTTGCCCTGCAGTTGAACCCAAACTGAACTGTTTCGGTTCAACTGGTACGAAAACATTTTGTTTCGATGCATTTATGAAAGCGTTAACAAATGACTTGCACACTCATTCTAATGATGTTCAATTTTGCACGCTTACCACCTAAACCTGCCTATGCTGGGTGGGTACTGGGTGCAGGTGCAACGTGGCAACCGTTGTTGCCGCCAACAGTTGGCGTCCCCCAAAAAGCATGCTTCGAGATTACGCGTTGCTCATAACAGTATTTGTGTTGCTCGGCTTATGATGTCTCCTCATAGGTAAAGGGGCAGTGGTTCTCAAGGAAATAATAGTGTGAGGCTTTAGATGGTGCAAATGCAATACACAGTTCTACCTCGTCTAAAGGCTTGCTTTTATTGTTTCTGCAGACAGGAAGCTTTCGTTTATTGTCGCTGATACACAGCACAATTTTTACATTTTATTAATGGGTACAATTGTGTCTATACAGAAAAGACGTTATAAACAAAATATTTAATAATGTTTTCCGTTTTTTTGCAACATGACTTGGGTGAAACTGATGCATTGATGCAAAGAAAATTACCAGTAGCAATGGATTAATTGTGACTGGCTCATTTTTTTTCGTATTTTTATTCTTTATTCATCAATTACCCCGCAGCGCCCAAAGGCATTACAGCAGGGGGGTTACAACGTATGACTGTATTCATGAGCAAACTCGCCACAATAGCTCACTTATACCTGCAGCCTGTTTACGAGTGCTTTAGCATGACTTCATTATATTTCAGTGCCATGAATACAATGATCAGCTGGTAAGCGATCTCAAGGAGAAAGGTGAGTGTCCTAGTCATGTAGGATTGCAACCTGAGCATGTGTCAGAACTTAGATCCATAAAGTCAATATGCATCAAGCTGGAGCACAGTTTTCATCAGAAAAGGGTGCATACAAAAAAAGGAAAGAATTGCGAGTCATGAGGTTACAATGTGCAACTATATACTAACTTGAATGATGCAAGTAATGGCTTACAAGCATAAGCAATGGCAGCTTCTTGCAGCAGTTCATTGTGCCAGGCATGACTGCCGATAGAGCAGCCCTACGGTTGCCATGGCAACTTTCAGGCACAGATGACTACACTGAGGCTGGTCACAGAAGGGCTGCTGCCCACTACGAAGTTGGACACCATGGAAGTCATGCTCAAGAGGCACCATTGGTGGCTTTAAATTTGAGATGAAGGACCACATGACAGTAAGGAAAGCAAATCTCACACCTGCACTATTCCCTTCACTAAGTACGGATTTACAAAAGAAAGAGAGAAGGCCACTGCACACATCATCATCACAACAACAGTGTCATGTTTATGGAAAGAGATGCCAAAGTTATTTTCGTCAGTTCTAGTGGATTCACTGCTCTTTTGGAGTGACTATTTAGCATCATTTTATCCACTGCTGCTCTTCTCACCTATTTTAATATCACAAACCATGTCAAAATTCTGTGCTTCTAGATATGTGCTTTGTAAACATAAGGGTTTAATGTATGCAAAAAATGCTTGCAAGCTTGCCAGGGGCTGTATTTTTGGCTGGTCACTTTCAAAGATACTGTTCTATGTTCATGATGGCCATTCCATCTGCGGGCTCTGCCAGTGAGCACCCACTAAAAGCAATATCCCTGAAAGTGAGGAATCGATGATACCATTCCTGGCTCTTTTGTAAAATAAAACCTATGAAAGAGGCACCATAAATAAGAAGCCATTCAACAAGAGCTAACTGTCCAAATTCAACAAGCATTACATATTTCACAACCTTTACAAGAGCATTTCTTGCTTAGATTCAAGGCTTACAGACACAGAAAATAGGATTTATAAGTTATGCTTTCTTATTTCTCCATTAATGTAAACATTAAAAATTCACTTCCTGCCTTTTTCTATGAAACCAAACTACAAAAATAATGTGCTTTGGAAACAGATTATTGTCCCAAAGTTTATAGTTTGAGAACTTGGAATGCACTGAAGCTGAAGTTACTGTGTTATATAGCCGAACCCATTTATAATGATATATTGCTTATAATGGCTGCACTTCAGTGCACATACAATTTTCCGAACCTCCCTGTGGAAACTGCTTCCAGATATAATGAACGCTTTTTAAATCACCGCACTGCTATTACGAACGCTTCGAACTAGGCCACAATCAAGAGAGGGCACACACTAAGTGCCATACCAGGGAGGAAGCGCGACCAAAACTGGGCGCACGGCAGCATGCGCCCCCCTCCAGTCCAACAGCGACTAGGATATACAGCCTTTGAGATGAGCGAGCGACACCCTCGCGCGGACATCGCCCCGGTGGAATACTGGATGCCATGACGGCATCACTCTAGTTTTTGCGCAATTGTCCATGCGGCACCATATTCATTACGCCTCTTTTGTAATGACCATCTACGTCTTTCCACCATGAGAGTGGCTGCTCAAGCTTTCCTGTCGACGTGGCCAGAGTCAGCAAGAACGCTGCACCGCACAATGTTGCAGAGGATCAGCGATTGCTGCACCGTTATCAATTAATTCACGGTTCGGCAGCACGTCATTTACGTATTGCCATTTGCTGATAATGGTCAGTGGTGACATTTTACCTTGCGAGCATAGCGAAAGATGAAAATGAACGCAGAGCGCAACGTGAGAAGAAAAGCGTAGTGCCGCGCAAGACTTGCGACGACCGCCACGAGATGGCGCCAGAGGAGTGCGCCGTCGGTGCAGTCGTCTGTTCACCAATGGCATGCAGCATGTAGCACTGCATGAGTGGACATCTGTCTGCCTGTCAGCAGCGGCTGCTGTGAATCGTGCCCATGCCCCACGTGCCACCCATGTGCTGCGTGTTGCAATCTCCCGATAAGCGAGGCGGTCGCGTCCCACTTCGCTCCGTTTGCAACGTGCCGCACAAGACAAATTGTCTGCACCAGCCAATATATCGAGAAATGAAAAAGAGTACAGAGCTGCACTCAAATTTCGCCTTAGGGAGTATTGTAATTGTCGGTGAATTTTCGTTGCCTGAAGCGACATAGACAACATAATTTTACAGTGTCAGGCTCAATCCCATCGCTCGTGATCCGTTGTCAAGATTGGAGTCCGGCATGAATTCGAAGGTAGCTGGCCCATGCCGTCGTCCAACTTATGCACGCTGAGGAGGTTGATGAAGGGAAGGACAGCATCTCATCGAGAAGGAGGAATATGGGTTTATTTACAGTATTTATATCAGTCTAACTTGACTGCTTGAGAAAGTACATCAGTCTAACATGACTGCTTGAGAAAAATGTCTCAGTCCAACATGACTGCTTAAGAGAAGTGTGTCGAGCATCCGCACAACAGCAGTTTTTAAACACTCGGTCCTCCCGCGATACAAAGTGGTGCGAACGTTCGTTTAGTCATCGCAAACTAGCCGCCTCTCCACAGGACGGTTTACACACACACATGCACAAACACACGTGTTTACAGTCCGAAACCGACACCACACGAATTTCATAGAACTCAGAGCCGTTCCGGGTTGCGCATTGTCTTGCGTCTTGGTCGGTGCGTGGGAAGGAGCGCAAAACGGCATTCCCGCGGCAACTCGCGCACCCGTAGCAGATCAGGTCCGCGTTGGGGAGTTTGGTAACAATAGTTGGCCCGCCGAACTCATTCCGTCACAACGGCGATGAGGCTAGAGGTTGGTGGCGGTTTCAGCACAAAGCCTGCTTCATCGAACGCATCCTAGCTGAAGCGACGGAGAGTGGAGAATGCGCGTATAGTTCTCCGACACAAAGTCGATTTAGTCACGCTGTGGCTAGAGGTTGGCGGCGACTCTCCCGGAATGTTGCCGCCATAGTCGTAACTGGGTGGCAAACTTGCACTGCAGCTGGCCGTTCTTAACAACGGTTCTTGTGTGGCTGACACGTAGTCGTAATGCAGAGACCATGATGTCCGAGACCTTCGCAGAATGGCGGCATGTCGCAGTAGTTTCTGAAGTTTGTGCTTTCAGCCAACTAGAATGCTTCGCTCTCGTGTGCAGAATAGTCATGTCCTGCTGGCAGTAAAATATATCACAAGCTCTCAAATAAAAAATTGGTGCTGCGCTTGCAGTTTCGAAATGACAGGTGATCGGAACTGGGCGCTGTTTTGAAAGAGCTACATAGTGGCGACACATTTCATTCATTAAATGTACGTTTCTGATGGAAATGTGCAGCTAGGTGCAGGAACGCACTGGGAAGAAAAATGACACTGAAAATCTGGTTTTCAGATCAAAGTGCTGTCCAATTGTAACTGCTGATGCCAGCTTCAGTGCTGTTAATTTTTGAGCATTTTTAAAAGCAAGTTCATATATATATATATATATATATATATATATATATATATATATATATATATATATATATATATATATATATATATAATGAGCTACTGATATAACGGCCACTTTTTGTGGAACTATCGAGTTCGTTATAAATGGGTTCGGCTGTACATCATTGTGTAAGATTTAAAATTAAACTTCTCTTAAAAGTAGATGTCTGAAGTAAGACCGGTTAGAACAAACATTTCACTATAGATTAAATACCTTATTCACAATAGAAAGAAAACGGAGTGTCTAGTTCCTCATTATTTTGCACATTGTATTGGTAATTTTGTTAGCGGAAGTAAAGCTAAGCCCAGCATTTATCAAAACAGAAGGCAGCACATATCAGGCCAAATTGTGTAGCATTATGTAGCATTAAAGTGTGCAGCATTATGTAAAATCGACCATCTTTTTTCTTACCTTCTTAAAGAGACACTAAAGGCAAATAGCAAGTCAAGCTAAAGGGATGCTTTAGTGCTCAAGAATCTCTAAGGCATCAATATTATTGCGCCCGGAACCTTAGTAATTGAGAAATTGAGATAAATGCAGGACACGATTAGACTCCCCCAGGACATTCAGACAAAGGCACTCCTCATTTATAATCTGTCACTAGTACTCAACCACTTGTTATTAAAACATCATTGTATTGCATTATAAGATGAAAGAAAACGCTACTTGTCCAGTTCTAATTAATTTTTAGAAAGGTGAACTAATTGTATTTACCCTTGACAACGAATGCAGGCAGACGAAATGTTTAGTTTTCACTCAACTCTGCACTGCCGTGCTTTCGCGTTTCAGTAGTTTCATTATTGTGCAGTGCTGCGCTGGTTTCGCTGGCTCAGAAAACTCGCACAAACTGCAAGTAGCAGAGAATGCAATGTTCATGTGATGTCCCGGGATGCCCGAGCTGTCCATGCCACTTGACCAAAAGCAGCTGCAGCGGTGAATCCATCGCTCTGTCATGCATTTGCATTTCGTGCAAAAAACTATACCGCCGTCTGTCAGGCGCCGTTTTACTCACCGACGGCAGCAAAGTGTGGTGATGGAGTATGCAACGTCACCGCTCCCCAGTTGGGTGGCAGCAGACTTGAATTGTGATAAAGCTATTTGGGTCATTCAGATGAGATTTTCTCATAAATTAAGTCTTTTCTTGGCATGGAACAAGCATTACGACATCTCTGGAGTTATATTTAAACCGTCCACATCGACTTAATATTTGCCTTTAGTGTTCCTTTAAGAACAGTTTGTGAAATGAACCATATTACAATCGGATTACATACTGTAGTTAGATTTGTACTACACAGTTTAAAACACAAGATGCATAAAACTTCATCAACAAGCAGCAATTATGTGTGTGCATCACCTATTCCAGTTCGGACCAAGATTGGTCCCTTCGCCACGCCCGAGTACATTCACCACGCCCAGGCACTGCCCAAGACCCGGTCGGGGAAGATCATGCGTCGCGTGCTGCGTCAAGTTGCCCGGAATAACCGTAATTTCGGGGATCTCAGCACCCTGGCAGATGAAAGCGTCGTGGAAGCCCTCTTTAAGACACGGCCGCCCGTAGCCTAGACCAGCTTACCCCGGCTTACGTTGTTGTAAGAGTGTGCAGTGATCCAGAATGCAAACTAATGGTCAGACCAGAAGCCCATTCCCCTTTGTGCCACGGCTCACGATTACAGTGGTAAAAGATGCTTGAGCTATTTTTCACTTGATCCTAACTTGTAAGCAACAGCGCAAGGCTTAGTTTAGCAACTGATACCTGTTAAAATGGACAACAGCTAATTTATTGTGGAAAGCTAACGCAATACATTATGCAGTGCGAGTTGTTGTCCATTTAGGAATGCTTGAATGGTACAGGTGCACACACGACGTCTGCCGTCATGGGAAAGCTACTTATGAAAAAGTTGGGTTGCTGTTGACGCTAGCAGTTCTCCCAAGTGGCACAGTAGGTGCTGGCTACCATTGTGTGCGGTGCCCAAATTGTCTTAGACTGACGTACTGCAAGCACTGCTACAATGCACAGTAAAAACAATTGCAATGCAGGGGCACTTGTTTCTACATATGGCCCAACTTTTACTAGTGATGCCAGCCACAGCCAAGGAGTGTTGTTATCCAGGCAAAAGAATTGGGCTGTCTCGCCACATCATGTTCGACAGGCTAGCTTGCATTCTGGGTCACTTGAAAGCCGCTGCATGGAATGTCAGATATGTGCACAGTGCATTTATCTAGCTGAGAATCTACTTAAGCTTACAACTGCTGTTGTTTAGTGATACACCTTTACGTGTTACATTGGCAGGAGGTCATGCACCTTTATCACTGTTTTATTCTCAGGCACACTGTTTTTTTTTTTTTTTGCATTTCTTTTGTATCCTTAGGACTGACATGACCTCAAGCAGGTGACCTCTTGCCCACATCAGGGTTGTGGTTTAGCGAAGAACTTTGAAGTTTTAAGGATGTTGTTGCTTCTTCAGAGTTTACTGTTGCCCGGTGCAATATTTGTGAAAGACAAACAAACTCTTTCGAGCTGTATGTGATCGTACACACTAGTCGTTGAAACAGTGGCATGTGAAGATTCTTTGTGACCAGATTCCTAGTCCCGTGTGTTGCCTGAAAAAGCTCCGTTCATGTTGTCACCATGCTCCCAATCATTGTTTGGCTGAATGGCCTGAAACACTTTCATTTCCTCTCATTCTGAAACTCGTATATGACAGCATAGAAAGGTAGTCTGTCAACAATTTCAACTGGCATCAGTCACCGACTTGATTGTGGACCAGAAAAAAGTATTTGTTTAGTTGTTTTTCAGCAGTCACACAGCCCCATCCTTTTGTGAGCCATTGTTCTTCTTCCTCACCATGTGTCAACCCCATTACACATGTAAGGCCAAGAATTGCATTTGAGTGGGCATTGTGATGGCACTTTGCACACTGATGGTGCTCTACAAGGACAATCAAATGCTTTTGCCATTCCAGGAACACAGACATGCAACTACAACTGTGCAGAGTTCGCGATAGAGAAGGTGCTTGTGGATACTCTACCTCTAGCAGCCCCAAGCACAGAGGCTGGAAATATCACTGAAGCCTGTCTTCAGATACGATTTTCAGGGTTTAATCGGTGCATTGGTCCAGAGAGCCATTATCGAGAAACTGTACAGTATGGTCACCTCCTCTCCTAGTGGCATGTCTGTGTTCCATGGAGCCTTTTGAATGCCTCAACTGCATCAGACAATCAGTCTAGGCTGTTAAACTTTTCTTGTTCGCAGTGTTCAAGCTTGTTGCATAGTTATGTAGAAAGTATCCAGCCACCCACCCGCATAGGTTGGCCTGGCATGTAATGGAGTCGCCATGTTTTTGTGAAAGGTCGCGCTGTAACCATAGGACAGCTTCGCAGAGTATACTGCAGCTGCAGATCCCTCCCATGCAGCACTGTGTCAAATTAACTCAACTGTTCTGCGTGCAGCATGCTTGCAGTGCTTTTAACGCTATGGCAGCCAGACACATTCCAGTCATTCAAGTGCAGTCTGCACTACGGAGACAAGGTTTTCAGCAAAAATCTTGCAGCCATTTTTTTTTAACTGTGCTTTTTAATATAGTTGATGTGTATACGTTGCATCATAGACCTTTTCATGAGGAGCTTGATATGGTTGGTGCCATATGTAAGGCTGGACTGTGGCATGCAGCTGCTGGCTGCTCTAGAATAGGCCAAAGGGAGCAGGTGCTCAAGGCTCCCACATGTGAGTGTTACAGTCCAACAAGCAGGTGTCGTATAAAAAGGTAAACATCTTATGGTATCTTTGGCTTGTCGTATTGGAGCGCTCTAGACTGATTTTGCGGCCAGCAATTATCTTTGTTTGCCTAAAAGAGAGAGAGCAGCTTGCATTTGGCTGGTTCTTTTTGATAATTCTTCTCCCACGTAGAGCGATCTCAGGCACTCTGAGCCCTGTCGTTGAAGCAGTCGTCGAGGCTACGATCGTATCCCGTCATGTGATCAAAACACAGTGTCGTAGCATTGTTGCTGCTGACGATGCTCCACTGACCAAAGGCTGCTCAATGCATGCTGACATCTCAACAAACAGTGCTCGTCCCATCAGCGCATACACTGTTCTTCTTGGCAGTATCGAAAGCTTTGGCTAGGCTTCCACACAAAATCAGATTTTTGTGGTAGTCACGTGGTTGCACCTCTGCCATTTCCTCCTCTGACGGTGAGTCGCGCTTTCGTGTGCTTGTCCTCCGGCTCTGAGTTCAAGGAACGCCGGATCTGTCTAACTCTGAATCGGAGGACGGACGCATCTGGCTGAAGACACCATTGGTAGTAATCCTGGTACTGATATTTGAAGCACTCCGTGCACACTTGAATTTCAGGGTGCATGAGGCTGCGAGGGAACCTGCTTCATTCTTCACTCCCGCAGCTTAGGCAAGCTTTGCTGGCAATACTGTGCAAAAGTGCATTTTCACACATACATGCAAAGCACACTGTTATGGCCATCTGTATATTGCTTGCCATCTGTAGCATGGGGATCAAGATCTGTGGTCTTAAACAAACTTCATGGTCAACACATCAAAGTGCACATTGCACACAGCCAGTTGTATTTGGTGAATTGATGCATCACAATGCATTGTTTACAGCTTTGACTGCTCGCTGAATGGAGGCAGTGTGCTGTGGAGTGATCAACAGTGCAGTGAATGTTGTTACTTTGCAGCTTGTTTGTTATGCATACAATGCATGGCCCTGTAGGCAAAAGTGCAATAAATGTTCCAGCAAGCTATGTGCCTCGTTCATTACTACTACTCATTACGACACTACTCAAATTAGTGTCATTGATAAAGGTCCTAACTCGCTTTTAAAATGAATTTTTATATTTGTTTTAGGTATTTTTGTTAAGTGCGCAGTCGTTTCACCGAAGTACAGGTGTTACTGTTTATTTATTTTATTTATTTGGTACCAGCATCGCTGATAAGCATTCCAGCAGGAAGGACACTCGCATTTGCAATTTACAAGAAATGATGCCCTTAATGCATGAAAAAAGTCTCAACTTTGAAACATTAACATGCGGCGACAAAGCATTCCATTCACAAACTGTTCCCAAAAAATGAATAGCGGGGTACGTCACCTTTAAAAGGAAGTTCATAAAGTTTTAACTCGGTCTCTTCACAGAATGGTGGCTTCAGATATTTTGTTTTGATATACCAGTCTGAGAGTAATAGATACTGTGAAGAAATTTTAATCTCAAATTTTTTTCTTTTTGAGATTTATGGTCTGGCTACTGAAGCTTGCGTTTGCTCTCTGACATACTGAGTGACCTGTTGTGATTTCCGAGGATGGAACAGACTGCCCTATTCAGAATTTCTTTCCAATTTATCAACAAGATCTTGAGTGCATGGGTGCCAGCAGACCCTCGTATTCAAGTACCGTGCGGATGGGAGTAAAATATAAAAGTGCCCTGAGATGTTTGGGAAAATGGCTGAAATTTCTTCTTGACAAACCTAGGAAACCAGCAGCTTTCTTCACAATGTAATTTATGTGCTTTGACTACCTCGGGTCAGCAGTAAGGTAGACGCCCAAGTATTTAAAATTCTGCGCTTTGCTCACAGACATGTGGTTAATAGCGTATAAGACGGTAAGAGCGCTTCCTCGAAAGATGACGTGTGCGCATTTTTTAGCATTCAAAGTCGTGTCCCAATTGGCACACCACACGAATATCTTATCTATGTCGTCTTGTAGGCTTTGGATGTCAAGCGAACTATCTACGACTCTTTAATCACGCAGTCTGCGAACATTCTGAGCGAAGACGTAGCACATCGTCATTAATATCATTTACATATAAAAAAAAAAGAGTGGCCCCAGAACAGAACCCTGAGGCACGCCAGAGGACCATAGCTCGATGAGCGACCACCAACTACTACTCACTGCTGTCGCAGGGACAGGTACTCAGAAATTCAGAAGATGATCCTTTCATTCAAAGTGTAGCTGCGTAATTTAGAAACAAGATGATCATGTGCAACATCGAATGCCATCTGGAAATCCAGAAATATACAACCAATAACCTTTTGTTTATCAATAGCTACTGCTAGGTCATATGTAAATTCGACCAACTGTGTAGAACACGACGGACCTTGACGAAATTCGTGCTGTGTGGGATTAGTGAATTGTGGGGTTTTACGTGCCAAAACTACTTTCTGATTATGAGGCAGGCCGTAGTGGGGGACTCTGGAAATTTGGACCATCTGGGGTTCCTTAATGTGCACCTAAATCTAACTACACGGGTGTTTTCGCATTCCACCTCCATCGAAATGTGACCGCTGTGGGCGGGATTCGATCCCGCGACCTCGTGCTCAGCAGCCCAACACCAAAGCCACTAAGCAACCATGGCGGGTCTGTGCAGGGTTAAGTAAATTGTCTTTAGCAAGATGCGACATGATGCAACTGTAGATTACATGCTCCATTGTCTTGCAAGCTATACTTGTTAGAGACACTAGCCTATAATTTTCTACCGAATTTGTCAGCCCATGAGTGGTCTGTGTGATCAAAGAATGGCATGTTTGAAGGCATAAACGAGAAGAAAGGGCATTAACCGAGGGGCATATATTTTATTAGTCATATAAGAAGCCATTAAACATTGACACCAAGGACAACATAGGGGAAATTACTTGTGCTTAATGAATGAAACAAAGCAACGATAATGGAAGTGAAAGTGGATGAAAATACAACTTGCTGCAGGTAGGGAACGATCCCACAACCTTCGCATATCACGTGCGATGCTCGATTATTTAAGCTACCGCGGCACCGTTTCCCCATCCACTTTCTTGGGTATTTATGTTTCCTAGTAGAACCCCGATTACTTAACGAGGGTTTCAAATCCGGCAACATCGATGCCTTTAGGTAGCATGTGTGGGTTTATTGACTGGTTGCCTGCACCCAAAAAGATCTCTTTCCCGTGACGCCTGCGGTAGAAACGATGTTCCACTTCTGCCGCCAAGGTTTGCGAGTGGTGGCGCTGGCTAACACTCCCAGGATTCTACTAGGAAACACAAATACCCAAGAAAGTGGATGGGGAAATGGCGCTGCAGTAGCTCAATTGGTAGAGCATCGCATGTGAAATGCAAAGGTTGTAGGATAGTTCCCTACCTGCTTCCTACCTGCAGCAAGTTGTTTTTTCATCCACTTTCATTTCCATTAATGTATCATTTCATTATTTCATTCATTAAGCACAAGTAATTTCCCCTATGTTGTCCTTGGTGTCAGTGTTTGTTGGCTTCTTATGTGCAAAGGCATGTGTGATCACAGAATGGTACGCTTCTCAATGCAGCTAAGCTTTGATGGACCTATTGTACCACTACCGTTCTTTAAAAAAAATTACACTTTAGATGTACCAGAGAGCTCATTACCTGTATTTGTTTCTCTACTGCAGTAATAGCTGCATTCACATGAATACGACAATGGCCCATGCATTGCGTTTCTTGCAGGTTGCGTGCATGTAAAAGGCAGCGTATCTGCTAAAAAGTCGACTAATGCAGTGCTAGCTTTGCTCTGCATTGCAAATGGTAGCTGTGACATTGAGAGGATGTTACCCAACTATGTTAAATTAAATAAAGGGTGGCTGAATTGTCTAGTTGGTCTTCCATTAATTTTATTTCAAGAAACAGTACAACAGCCTGACAGGTCTAGGATGGACACAGAAATGCTCAAAATGGTTATGGTAATGTATGTCAATACTGGCTTGTAAGATACGGGAAAATATTGCACCTCCTGCAAAGCATGCCCGTGTGCACTACTTTCCGTGACTTCTTTTTTTTCCTCTCTGAAAAAAAAATTTTTAAAATTCAGAGAACAAAGTAAAATGGATCGCCAAACACCACTCTATTTGTTTTTGTTAATGTGGTTTCCTTTAAATGTTACTCATGCCTGACTATGAGGACTTGTAGATATGAGTTTGTGATGTGATTTGCGACAATGGCTCCACCCTAAAGTATAAAAACCATATGCTTAAACCATGCTAATGCAGATAGGAACTCTTTTCTTTTTTGCGGGACAGACAAAAACAATTATCAGCCCTTCCACTCTGTGAATAAGGATGAGCGGCGAAGCTGTGGCGTGTTTTACCTCAATCAACGCATCTATTTATATATAGGTATTATTATTATTATTATTATAATTAGGTCTTCAGGCAACTATAACGTAACCACAACACACAATGCCCACTGATCGTAACCGTGTGTATAGGACACGGGGGGCCGTTAAACTGATCCTCAAAATAAGCGTTGACCGAAGCAGTCAAAGGAGTGCACAAAACAAAACATGTTTGTTTGTAATTTGCAACTGAGCATACTTCTTAGTTAATTAGCTGAATGAAACTTGGAAGGACTAGGGTTTTATTCTAGCGAACCAACATGGGGCTGTCCATTTCCCTCCCGTAGAAGCCCACGTATTGACAGCAGACGGGAATTCCACAATATTTACAACTTCACTGTGAACTACGCAATTGGGAAAAGTAGGTGGAAATTGGCTTAATGTTAGAGTTGTCATAGTGGCTAATTGTCATATAATTTGTTTCGGGATAGTTTTGATAAAACAAGAGTTGCAGCTGTTTTCTGTTATCATACTCCCTCCGTAGACAGCCATGTATTACAGCAGACGGGAATTCTGTAGCGTTTAAAACTTCACTGTGAACTAATTATGACAAGTAAATGAAACTCGGCATAATGATAAGAGTCATCTTAGCGGCCAATTTCGGTACGATTTCTTCCAAGATACTTATTTATTTATTTATTTGAACATACTATCAGCCCTTTACAGGGCCAAGATAGGAATGAGTACAATAACATATTACATACTGTACAACAAACACTAAATATAATATTGAGAACTACAGAGCATTCACGAAAACTGGAAAGGAAAATTTTTTTGTGTCAATGCGACGCGTAGATTACCGAACATCGACACTGCCCACAGGGTAGCTATATACAGCTTCTCTGTAAAATGGGAACAATTTACAGCCTGAACTAATAGAAAGCACATACGTGTCATTTATTCAATTACCAATTTATATAACGTACTCTTTTTAGATGCTTCATGCGAAAGCACTTTGAATGGGCGAGACAAGAACGAGCGACACCATTGATTATCATTGGTGACAATGTCGACATCGCGATACCTGACAAGAACTGGTTCCTGTCATTTGTCAGGGACAACTTCGAACTCGCATGCTACAAGCAGCCCAATCAACCAACCATGGGCTACAGTCATGTTTGGATTCGGTCTTGGCCACGAATGTAGCGAAAGTAGTCATGGAACGCATCAGTGTACCACAGCAACCACATAACGATTCTCACTACCATCACTCTAAAGCAATCAAGCATTGCATACCCCCCCTCCCCCTCAGCAGCTGCAATGGTTTTCAACAGTTTCGCTGGACATTCACTTTCGCAAGGCTAGGATGGCGAGTCAATTTTTTAGTATATACGACATGGGGCATTTGGTGCAGGTAATCTTGTACACAATGCTCTGTGCCTTTTCTGTAGGAACGTGGTCTCGTTTTTTTTTAAAGAAATTTTAGCTAGGGTTTTCCTTCTTTTTAATTCAGTTGTCTCCAACCAGGCAGATATCTTCTGAATGTTTACCTGATTATATCATCGCTGAATGCAGAAGCTTGTTCAAATATTTTGCTCCCATGATTCATGTATTTTATTTGTAACGACACAGATATCACAAACTGCTCACCAAGAGGTTAACACAACGAATTATCAAGGTTGTTCTAAAATGCACACCACAGTCAAGGTGTTATTAATCTGCTGCGACTGCAGACAAAAATCGCCAGTGGACATAGTAAAAGCACTGAATGTTTAACCACTTCAGACACCAATAAATTCTACACTTTCAAAATGTTGATTCGCTAAATTTCATGCATCTTCAGAATCGTTGAAAGTGTGGAGCTGTGGAACGAATTAAGAATTTTCAAGTCATCAGTGAGTTCCATCAAGTTCACAGATCATGGACTGCATGAGCGATAGCATTCCTGCAGGAATGTCAGGTATGAGAATTATTTCCTGCCTAGCATGTACTTATAAAGTAACTATGCAGCCACCTGATAAACATACCCTTTGTAAAGTGAAAAACAGTGAAAGAAGTGAACCTGCAACATAACAATATACTCACACAAGGAGTGAACACCGAGCTGTCTACTTTCAAACCCCTTTTTTATTAAACACTTTACACATAATTAAACTTGCAGCATATGTCCAGTCAAAAGTGTTTCAAGATGTATGTGGCATGTTTTAAATATCATTATTTTCATCAGCATTCTTGAAGCACTATCTTGGCATACCCTGTTGTGCACACAGCGTCTGAAGGGGCTAACGTGCACTGAATGGGTGCATCTGTGAATTGTACTCTGCATGTTGTGTGAAATGACAATTGAAATTCTAGGTCCCATGATGCCGGTTTACGAAGTGAGCTACCATAAAGGCACGGTCTAAAGTGCGAAAAGTTACAGCACAAGAAATGTTTACCGCCACTCTCTGGCATCTCCTTCTGCCAGCCTTAGTGGCAACAAACTGGTTCCAAGCAGCATCCAATTAACACAAAATGTTGCATCAGTAGTAGCAAAAAGGCCACTTTTGCTTGCACTGCTGAGCCAGTTTACTCAATTATTTCTGAGCTTTGTGCCCAAAATGATCATGACCGAGAGCTTA
This sequence comes from Dermacentor variabilis, assembly GCF_050947875.1. NCBI lineage: Eukaryota > Metazoa > Arthropoda > Arachnida > Ixodida > Ixodidae > Dermacentor > Dermacentor variabilis. Next base: position 147,457,864 of record NC_134576.1, on the reverse strand, counting down.
GCTGGTTGGTGTGGCTCCATAATGCGCACAGCGCACAAAGCACGAAGAACTAAGAGACATTGTTTTAGAATTGTCATTTTCCATGCTAAACCTTTAGTGGCGAGTCAGTGTCAGTGTTTGTCATCCTCTGATTACTGTCCATATTTTTTCTGCTGTTTGCTCACATTATGCCCAAAATGATGATGTACAAGAATGGTTACATGCTATAATGGAGTGTTTGTACACCCAAAGAGAAGGAAGACAAGGATGTTTTTGGTCTGGCAACCTCACCCCATCCAGTGCTTTAATGTCGAGCCCTCTAAATAAACATCTCCCACCTTGTAACAATATAATCAACCAGTACAATCATGATTATGCAGCCTTCTTAAACACTTGTCATCCTCGCCATCAAGTTCACTGCAAGTCCCCCCCCCCCCAACCTCTCGTTGTAGTCTCTAGTTACCATGGGCACACTCTGTGGCGGCTTCCTACCACAGCCGCCATCGACTGCATTTCGCTTCCCCTGGCACTACTCCAGTGGGCCATGGTAATGCCGTCGCTTTCCAAGGGTCGGCTATTAGCTGAAAGTACAAGTTTGTTCTGGACAACACTACGCTTTAAATGGCAGCGCAGGAGAATACAGACATTTCATTTCTGCGGATCCACAGCGCGACATGCTATTACACCCTGGTCGATGGGTTCGCTGACGCACAACGCGAGTTCACGTCGCAAATGAGTAGTGGGCCGAAGCGTCACCGACTGTCGGTAGAAGAGCCGCTGGAGCAGCTGCTGCTGCCTTTCTTCTTCTTCTTGTGGCGAAACTCCTTGTCGTCCCGGGAGGAGTGCTTGCTCTTCTTGCGGTCGCTCTTTTTGCTCTTGCGGCAGCTGTCGCGCCCCTTGCGTTGCCCGTCGCGGTCCTCACCGCTGCTTCTCCGACGGGGTGACCGCGACCGATGGTGGCGCTTCTTTTTTTTCTTCTTTTTCGCCTTCTCGTGCGAAGACGAGGACCGGTGACGTTGTCGGCTGGCACCGGCTTCGGACGACGATGGCGCGTTTGCTGCGGCGGCAGCCGCCCGCGCCAAGTTAAGCTGCGTCAACGGCGACACGAACTGCTCGTCGTCGCTGTCCTCCTCCGAGCTCGTACTGCTCACGTCCAGCACGATGTCTTTGTTTGGGTTCACCTTGAGGAAGTTGCGGCACTGGTACGTGAAGTGGCCCGGGTAGCCGCACTTCTTGCACGCCGGCCGTACGGTGTCCGACGGCTGGTTGGTGAGGCGGGCCATCACTTCGCGAAGTGTGTTCTCCATGGTCGGGCTGGCTTAGCCGCAGACGGCACCACAGCTTATGATTACGAAGGCTTGTTGCGCACTGCACCGGCTTCTCGATCAGCCGTTCACCGCTCAGGGATCACGCAAGTACTACCACAGAGGTACTACTGCTGCCGCAGCGGTGATCGCACAGAAAGCGTACCAAGCGTAGTTCATGTGCGCGGCTTGACGATCACGTAATGTACCAGCTGCACAGATTCTAAAAACGACTAAACAAGCTACAGGCCAAGCGTTTTACGCAATGGTTGAACCACAGAACACGTTGTTTAACGTTTACGTCCGATTCACCAGCACCACATAGAATAAAGAAAGTGCTAAATCAATTGGCTAAATAAAGAAAGTACTCCTGCTACTCCTGCGCCCCTAGGCAACATGCGGCAGCATGCGCAGCAGCCTCACGGCTCCACCAAAGCAGCCAACGCATCCATGGATGGATGGATGATTGTGGCTCAACCCTTTGAATCGGGCGGCGGCGGCGCGCGCCACCTAGCCTTTAATGGTTCCATATGCATGCATACCTATGTATTTACTCCTTTACTTTTGCGTTGATATTGTCCACCAATCAGATAGCCTCCGTTTAGTTATTTCTACCTGTTCAAAGTCTATTCTACTTTCACTGTCTTTAAAACCCAAGGCTTTGAATAGTTCCCCGTTAGATTCAACTGCAGGGTGAAGTTGTTTACAAGCAAGTATCACGTGTTCCGCCGTTTCCTCCTCCTCTCTACACGCCTCGCACACCAAATCTATCTCCTGGTATCTGGCTCGGTACGTTTTAGTCCTCAGTACACCTGTCCTGGCTTCGAACAACAATGAGCTTCCCTTAGAGTTATCGTAAATATTTTCTTTGGCTATTTCTTGCTTAAACGTCCTGTATGTCTCCAATGCCGATTTGGTTTGCATCTCTGTACTCCACATACCCCTCTCTGCCTCCTTAACCTTTTTCTTGACAGACGATTCCTTACTTGTTCCCCCGCTACTGCCCAAGTATTTGCTTGTCAATTTTCTAGTTCGCTTCCTCCACCTCGTGTCAACATTCCTCGTGTATAAGTAACTGAAAACCTTCCTAGCCCACCGAATTTCCCCCATTTTTCTCAATCGCTCCTCAAATGCTATCTTGCTACTAGCCTCTCTGCCCTCGAAAGAAGACCATCCCAGATCCCCCTGCACTCCAAGATTTGGTGTCTTGCCATGTGCTCCCAGAGCGAGCCTACCCACACCACGTTGCCTAATTTCCAACTGTTGCCGGGTCTCTGTTCTAATACATAGAACTGCATTGGCAAAAGTCAGGCCTGGTACCATTACCCCTTTCCATATCCCTCGTACTACCTCGTACCTATTGTAGTTCCACAGTGCCCTACTCTTCATAATCGCTGCACTTCTGTTACCTTTAGTCGTTAGATATTTTTCGTACTCTGTCAGATACTCAATGCCATTATTTATCCACACCCCAAGGTACTTGTATTTATCGACTATCTCCAGCGTGGCCTCCTGTATCTTATGCTCGCCGCAACTGTTATCATTAAAAATCATGACTGCTGATTTTTCTTTGCTAAACTTCAAGCCTAACCTGTCTCCTTCTGTACCACATATGTCCATTAATTCCTGCAGATCTTCTGCATTGTCAGCCATTAACAATATCATCCGCGTACATCAATAAATAAAAGAAATATAATACGTTTTTACTATTATGGAAGCACAAGCTGAACAGCTTACGTAAGCGTTCGTTGAATATCTTGCTAGCAACTTTAGTGAACTGGCAGGCATGCACAACTAGGAGGGAAGCAATTCCTCCTCGCAAATAACAACGTCATCAAGGGTTCCTACGCCTTTTTGGAATTTATGCGAAATATTACATAAAAATTGGAGGACGCTTAAGCTTCGCCTTCAAGAGTGGAACGCGACAGCGTTCCCGTCGACCCGCCAAGGGGTATTGGGCTACGGCGCAGCGACAACGCGCCCCGCATCGGACGCGGTGAGCGTCAAGCAACGCAGCGTTCGGCGCGACAACGAAATGCGCGCCTCAGCAAGCGACGCACGCCTGAGCCTTCTAAGGTAACACCGCGTTCACTAGAGGCGCTTTTGTACCGCTTTGAAGCATCGAAAGTTGCATACCGGAACTTTGCCGGTACGGGCCTTTTTACAAGAGAAGGGTTTTTATTTACCATGGGGAGCAAACTGCCTTATATGTAAACAATTAGAAACAATTGACCATGTTTTTTTGCATTGTTGGGCAGGGGTTTTCTTTTGGGACGTTCTTCAAAGAACACTACAGAAAGAATTGCCTTTAAGCCCATTAGGTATTAGATTTTTGACGGTAGAAAATGAGGATGGCATGCCATTGGACTTAATCATGCTAATGGGCCTCCACTGTTTATGGAGGGCTCGAATGGCCGGTTTCTTTTGTGAGCCTGACAGCCGGCCTGCACGGCTGCTCTTCCGGGAAGTTATTTCCAAGTTCATTGATGTAATTAAAGAACAAGAATGTCCTCCGGATTGGCTGGCGAGGATTGAGCCCCTCGCCACATTAAAGGAATTTTAAACTTGACATGGCCAGCCACAATGTGACTGACCGCACAATATGCATGCGCACAAAGTTGAATGTGTGTGAGTGTATATTTATGTATCGCTTACCTTATTTCAAGAAATGATGCCCTTTTTGTTAGCTTGGTGAAACTTCCGGCAATAAAGAAAAAAAAAAACTCGTGGCTGAGTGGTAACGTCTCCGTCTCACACTCCGGAGACCCTGGTTCGATTCCCACCCAGCCCATCTTGGAAGTTGCTTTTTATTTATGAAGTGCCTGCCGTGATTTATCGCTCACGGCCAACGCCGCGGACGCCGACACCGACGCCGACGACACCGGCTTTTCTGCGACACGAGCTCCTTAACGCTATCGCGTTAAAATAACGCCTCCTTGGCGTTGGCCTCACAGAATGGCAGGATGGAGTCTCGTGCAGGACGAATGGATGGAAAGTAGGAGCGCCCCCTTTGAAACGGGGTAATGACAGCTTCCACCATGCTCAGCTTTTCATTTTTGTTTAACTGTGTTGTTAGTTATTGAAATTCACCATTTTCTTTAAATACGTCTTCCTACACTTTTAGCCTTATGTCACCTCTCTGCTTTTGAACCACCAAAGCCATAGAGTTAGTAGAACAACTAGCATAGTAACTCTATGACCAAAGCAGCCTTCTCTGAAACGCTGCTTTTTACAGCTGTCGGCAGGCGGCGACATAAGTTTATGCGGCGCCGCCGCGGCAGCAGCTCGCGTCCCAATGAACGCATGTAAATTTGCACTTTTTTCTTCAAAACAAGCAAGTAATTGTGTTAAGTGTTATACTAAACGAATTTGACGCCGAAATGCGATGACCCTGAAAATTTTGAGCAAGAGCAGTGCAGCGGTGAGCGCAAAGCCTTTCTTCGATATCCCTGTCTAAATACATGAAAATGGAGAATTCGTTTTTCTCAGCAACCACTGCACCAAACTTCACAAGGTTTGTTGCAGTTAAAAGAAAAACCTAAAATCTAGTGACTGTTGGTTCCGAATCTTGATTTACGTCGTAAATTTTTTACTAAATATATGCGAAATTCGCAAATTTTCAGAAAACGAAACTATCAAGTTCACAACTCTGTATCTCAGCAATGAAGAATGATATCACAATTCTGCAAGTTGCATGTCATAGTACATCTAAAGCGGAAAAAACTGATTTGTTACACATGGATCTAAAAAATTATCTAATGTGTAGATACAATTTTTGCAAAACCCTTGTACACAACGTAACAAATTCATGTAATGTATAAATTGACATACAGAATTTGTCCGCTTTGAGTGATCTAATAAATCTAAATTTGGATAAATAATCTAAATAATGGATGCCGTTACACAGAACGGCAATATCCGTTCTTGACGGAGAGCTATTAATTTGTAAACTTCGTGCTTCTTTTCTTTTTCGAACTTTCGAATTTTTGAATATTCTTTAAATAAAATTAACGCCCTAAATCGAAATTCCGCTTCCAGCAGTCACTTGAATTTAACTTTCTCTCTCAAATGCAGCAAATTTAATTAAAATCGCTCCAATGGTTGCCTCAGGATAACGTTTTTGCGTTTTACATGTACCTGAATTAATTCTATGCCGCGTCGGAGTTGGGCCCGAGCTTAAATTTGGCAGTAGACCAACTGAAGTTTGGGGTGGGCCAACTTGAAATTTGGAGGTGGGCAAACTGAAATTTTGGAGCATGCTTATGCATATACTTCGACAACTCCAGTGGAGTTTCTGCATTATTTTTCAGTTCTTGAATTTGCTTTGGATTGGGCTGTTCCGTCTTCCTCGCGTAACAGAACGCGGAGTAATTGGCACGTTTTTTTTTTTTTGTTTATTGCGGACGACACTTGGGAGCTGAAAACAGTTTTAGGTAGCGATTATATATGCTAATCTTTGGCCCGTAAGCCGTATGAAATTTTATGTCCAGTCCACGCTTAACAACGACAAAACTCAGTGCCCTTCCACTCTGGCAAGGATCACCAGCGAAGCTGTGTACGTGGGCCTGACGAACTGCACCTCCGCCGCGAATCGGCCCGGTATTGCACTATCTTCGGGGTCGGCCCACGTGTGGGGAGTGCTTAACGCCACCTCCGCCGCGGGTCGGCCTGGCATTGCACTATCTTCGAGATTTTGTCCCCACCCGGACGCGATATAGTGGGTAAAGTAGCCCTTAACACTTTCCCTGGATATGGCGTCGCGCTGCTAAACTCGAGCTCACGGGTCCAAACCAGGCCGCGAAATACGATTCGTAATTCGTAATTCTGTTTAGATGTAAGTTATAGAACCCCAGTTGGCGAGAACCTGAACTTGGTGCCTCATAAGCATATCGCCAGACGTAAAACGCTAGAATGTGTTCAATTAAAGAAGAACAAGAAAAAAAAGCAGGTAGCTGCGTCCTCCGGCTTTTTTCCAGGGGTGTAAACGAAAGAAATTATTCTCAAGTCTGATTACTGAGAAAAACATGTTACGTTTATCTCGTACCTTCAATGTAATGCCGTCCCCGACTGTACGTCCGCTTAACTAAGCAGCTTCTGCAATGTAAACGGCTGCTTTCAGTTATCCGGTGCACTATCGTAAGAACAATACTGAAGCATTTAAAGGAACGGTAAGTGTCGCTTACACGTAGACATATTTGTAGATCTGCCGTGTTCGTTGAAGAAGATAAGTGTGGTACTACATTGGGCACCCTGTTTTAATGGGTTACAGTGTTGCAGACATGGTGAGACTATAAAAAAAAAATGTTTTCCTTGCCTGAATCAAGCTTGCAGATTTAAAGGCTGCCCCAAAACTAAGCGTTTATATTGAATCACAGCTAGGAACTTGTTCACAAGAACCGATTAGCACTTGTGCGTTAATTCTCTCGGGAACTGGTGCGCCTCGGCGCAACAGCCACGACTCTCCAGCAGCACAATATTATTCATTCGGGATAAGAGCCCTTGCTTGCATCGGCCTCTCACCTTCGAGGCTTCAAAAGTGCTGTTATTCCTTACATTCGAACGCAAACGGCTATTCAGTAATTTTTAATAGTGAATTCTGGGGTCGAACACGATCTGAATAGCAAATACCATTCGATTAGACTACATGTCTTTATTTCATTTCGCCTGCTGGCACGTTGAAGGAGATCGCCAGACAAGCCACGGAGAGTGCTTCAATTGGGGACTTCCCGGTCTCACCGATTGAGTCTGAGTACATAGGCAATATCTTGTCCCTAACACTGTTGTTCATATTAACGTCCAATAATTGCCTTGATTCCTTTTCTTAGAAAGTATATTGGTTCACTTGGGGCTGGTGCAACTTTTAAAAGAAACAAGCTTATTCCAGACGGGAGTTCTCACTTCTTCAATAAGTGCATTTAAAATATTTTATAATTTTTCTCTTGCATATATGTCGTAGAGACATATGTCCCTTAGATTTATTGCCTAGAAGTACATTGGTCATTTGCATCTCTTCGCGCCACGCAGTTTATTTCACTATAATATTGTTTTATTTGATCATTAATTGTCCCTCATCAATATTCCACCAACAAGAAACGCGCGTCAAATGACACGATATCAGTAACTCTTTCTTACGTAGCTTCATATTGCAGATAGGCGGCCTCTGTGGCAAAAATTACGTGTTACATTTAGAAAACACTGTTAAAATTTTAACTTTGTTTTCTAAATGTAACACATAAGTTCACCTGGCTAAAACTACAATTGGTACCAGTCGACAAGATTCGCGGGCGCACCAATGGAAGTAAAAGCATAAAAAAAATTCACTGCACAGTCTTTGTGCAAGAAAAACTGGGCGTCCGCCAGCGTCCGCACGACGAATGCGCGCTCGCTAGCAGACGGACAACGACAGCAGCAAAACTGAAGACATGCCTAAAATGTACAGAGTGTTTCAGGGAACACTTTCAAAAATATTTAAAAGTTGCCTGTGGCAGATATCACAATTCTATTTTATGAGCGGGTCTACTCGAAGCGGCGGACAATACTTGTGCAAAAAATTGAGATACGAAATTGACTAATTAATAAAAATTCGCTACTGAAGTTTTTAACTAATTACATTATGGCCCATATTGCAATTTACAAATTCTAGCCGTGGAGTTCGCAAGGCGGATTCACTTGGAACGAATTTTCAAGATGATACCAGTTTCGAGATATAAATTCCCGAACTTTGCAGAGAAATGCATTGGTGTTCCAGTTAATTTGTTAACAAAACGTCGTTTCATGCACTGAAGCACACAAGGAACTAGAACGCCAATGCATTTCTCCGCAAAGTTCGGGATATATCTCGAAACTGGTACGTGTCATCTTGAAAATTCGTTCCAAGTGGATCCGCCTTGCGAACTCCACGGCTAGAATTTGTAAATTGCAATATGGGCCATAATGTAATTAGTTAAACATATCAGTAGCGCATTTTTATTAATTGGTTGATTTTGCATTTAAATTTTGCTGCAAGTAGTCTGCCGCTTCGAGTACTAGACCGGCTCATAAACTTGAATTGAGCTACCTGCCACAGGCAACCTTTAAAACATGTTGAAAGTGTTCGCTGAAACACCCTGTATATACGTGGCAAAAATGTGTTAATAAACATTTGCAGTGAAAGTCAAGCACCATTATAAGAGTGTACGCGCGCAACCGGTATCTGGGCCCGCAGCGAAATTACGTCGAATATGCCGCGAAGAGCGTCTCCACCCCTATTCAGTTCGCTCGCAAGCGCCCTCGCAAAATTTTTCAACACGCGGCGCCTCAGCGAGCGAGTCCCGTTCGGCCCAAAGCATAGAGTTAGTACAGTATAGTAACTCTATGGCCCAAAGTATCTAGTAGCGATGGTTCGGTCCATTCGACCATAGTCTAGTACAATAGTGCTTAAAGCTTGTGTATGCCCCATGGAGTTTAACTAAATACTAATATGAAACTCTATGGTATGCCCAGTATAGTAACTCTATGTGTATGTGTATGCGTACAGAACTCGGAGGCCATGCTTTGATTGGAATAGTTTTGTTCATTCCCGTGAGGTGACACTGCAAAAATTATCGTTCAATGTTAAACATATAATTTTGTTGTTATTCTTCTATGTTACGGTTCACTCCTTGTTGCATTACATAGCAACAGAAGCAAGTATTAAGCATCAGTATAAAAATATAAACATGAACGTATAAAGTATTTAAAGACGGGAGAAAAATACACTACTCCTTTCTGAGATTCGAACCGTGGTCTTTTGCGTGGTGGGAAGCGGACATTCTACTATAGTGAACTAGAACACCATAATTCTACCTCTGCACTCCGCCGCGTGGGCGCTACCGATCGCAGCGCCTCCAACGGCGTTACGGTGTTTTGGCTTCACTTTGAATTACTTCGAATGCATTGAAAGAGCGGCCGTTCTGGACACTCTCCACGTTCTAGTACACTCTACTGCTGTGCTGGGACAATGCCTCCTTTAGAAGATGCCTGCCGCGTGAGCTGAGAACGTAGTTCCAGCCCCTCTCCTATTTTTTTCCTCTCCACCAAGGTTGGCTGCAAGCGCTAGTTGCGGTGGCTGCTCCGAACTTGAATCATGTTCCCCTGCCTCTGAGATTTTAGCGGCGTCTGTGGTGATCCCGGAGGCAGGACCCGCGGCAAGGTAAATTTACGTGGTAGCGAAGCTTCCATAGGAGCCACCCTACCCATACGTTCAAAACATGGCGGTCCATCGGCGGTTCATAGAGTTACTGTATGTGCTACCGCAGGTAGCTACGGTAGCATATACAGTAACTCTAGCGGTTCATGGGGCTTAGCGCCATCTGTATGTGGTGGGAACACTTCCGGCGGAAAAAAAAATAATGTGACGCCATGTCTGTTAAAAGCAGAAGTGACGACATTTTGTTTTCGACGGCGCGAAATTTGTTCTTCATTAAAACTTCTTTCTGGGCGAGTTGGTGCATACTTGACATGAAAACTGTTTACAGCGCAAACACATGCAACCACAAAGTATACCTGGTACATGCCCGAAATTTAAGCAACTTAAAGGACAAGTACGCACATTTGGTCGCGCATGTAATTGGATGCACAGGATGCGAGGCTCGTTTGGGAGAGACGAAGATTCTCGGCAAAAGTGCCGACGCGACGGCGCGCGTCAGTTTGGAAGCGTTCTACATACACAAATATGGCAGCAAGTGCGTAAGCACCCCTTCTGTATCGCTTCTTGTGGCAGAGCTTCATTTTTTGGAAGCGGCTGCTTACTGATTTCATTGTATCTTAGTATCCCTCGCCTATTGTTAGTGTTTGTCTACTTTTTTCGTTTTGTTGTTTCTTCGCGTCTGAATGCGTTGACTGCTAGCACGTTCGTTCATCGATGCGCACCGTCATTTTCCCCGTTTGTATCACTCCCTTCCCCCTTCACTTCTGCCTTTCCCCTTATATAAGGCACCCGTCTTCCGTTAATAAAAGTTAGTTGACAGTCAGCGCTTGTGTCCTGTCCCTTATACTTTGTGGTTGCATGTGTTTGCGCTGTAAACAGTTTTCATGTCAAGAAATTTGTTCTGTTGGCCTGCTTTTGGAGCTATATATTCAAATGCCCCGCCATTCGACTTGATGGGCGTTTCGAGCTTTCAGCGCGGAAAGCGATGCAGGAAAAGCCAGCTGTACGGTTGTTGAAATCGCACCCCTGCACAGAACATACATTCTTAGGAGGCCGACGAAAGCTTTAATTAGGTGTAGAGTGCTGATCCTTTAGTCGGACGCCAAGCCCGTCGGCCGGCTCAGTCGCACGAAAACAACTACACAATTATTTGGCGGTCGTAACTCACTACTTTTGACTGAACAGATTAAGGAGCGATTAAGCTATCCGCGTCACCAAATTCAAACAAACTTCGACAAGCAAGAAAGCACGAACTGTGAGGGGGGCGTATTTCAACAGGTGAACTTTACGAGTGCGCCTTTCTGCCCATTTCAAGACGTGCTCTGCATTGCGACTGATAGTGGCGTCAACGCCCCCTCTAAGGATGGGAGGAATAAAATAGAATAAATTTGTATTTTCTTAACTCGTCACGAATGTATAAGATTTACCAGGAATATTATTTTTGTTGCATGAATCTAACTGTGTCTCGCTTGAATGTTAAAAAAAAATATTTTTTTCTTTCCCAATGTTTGTTCCCTCCAAACCACGGTGGAAGAATACTTTAGGTGAGCGAACGACGCCGGGAGCCGCAGCGCGCCAATGCTCTGCTTTCAAAGCGCGCCACCAGTGGCGCTCCGAACTGAGGCCCTCGATGTTCCGTAGGCGCCTGAAAGCAGACGGCGGATGCGCAATTTGCCGCGCTAGCCCCTGTACCGATTTAAGCTGTAACTTCAGCCGTCCGCGCAAAGTCCATCAAATATGTGTTCACTGACGGCTCTTATATGCCCACTATAAAGAACGCCGGGCTAGGTGAAATAACCATGTATCGTCGCTGTTTCAGCCTGTGTTAAAAAGCAGCACGTAGAAGTCCCGATAAAAATTTTACGGGACACATATTTTCAGAAAAATGTTTATTGTAGCTCTACAGTTAAACCGCGTTAGTTGCGTGGTATTGCTACAAGCAGATAGCGCATGCCAAAGCCCTCATACCTTGACACATTCGAGGCGACTGCAGACTATGCAGCATATAAATTATTTCCGAGCACGTTCCTGAAAATTTCGAGCGTGATGGTACATAGTTACAGTGGGCGCTTTGATTTCACTTACATCGTATGTGCAATACTATTTCCGCGAATTACCGAAAAGGCTTCATATGTTTCGTGTACGTCTCAAAAGAACAGTCAAAACCGTGTGCGGCATGAGGTGAAAGCGATTTACCGACGTGGCTGCGCCAGTTCTAACGGAGTGATTCCGCGGTCCTTTATCTGTTCTGTACACCTAATGGAACCTACTTACGAGCATGCTTTCAAGCAGTGTAATCACCCCATTTAGCACTGGTAGAGAAATTGATGCACCAGCTGCTTTATGTAACCACCAAGAAGGTATGTACAGTCCCGGGCAGAACATCATGATGAGACCTTATTTCTCAGGTTCGCAAATAAGTAAGAAGGGCACAAAGCACTTTCCCATCGCACAGACGCATAAAGCTGATCAAATTACTAACACACAAAGCAAATACGACTGTCTCGTAGCGAAGGTGTCAGCAGAATTAACAGAACAGCTAGGCGCTGGCAGGCGTGCGGGCACCAGCGGAAAGCAAAGTGGATGGATGGATGGAAGGTGGGAGCGCCCCCTTTGAAACGGGGTGATGGTAGTTGCCACCGTGCTCAGATTTTTATTTTGCCTTTTATTTTTGTTTACCTGTGCTGTGTGTTATTAAAATTCGCGATTTTCTTTAAATACGTCTTCCTACCCTTTTAACCTTTCACCGCTCTGCTTTTGAGCCACCAATCCTCCAATCGCATTTTGCTAATTTCCACCGCATATTTATTTACATGACTATTGTTATCTCTGAACCCTAGGGCCTCAGGGAGCGTTACTGTGGCCGCACTGACATAGGGACTGGTACCATCACATTTTAGTATGAGGTGTTCTATGTTTCTACATATTTACCACACACAGTACATGTGTCTTCGTTAAATTTTGTTATAGCTCCGCGTTCTGAGATACCCTGGCCTAGCTTCAAAGTGTAGCTAGGGCACTGCCTCTTGAGTTATCATAAAACGCTTCCTTCCTAATCTGCTGTTTCCAATATAGATATAGTTCCACACTATGGTTCTTTTCCATTGCATTTATCCAATTTTTACCTTCCGCGTTTTTAACCTGTCGTTTAAGGCTCTCTCTTTCTCCGTCCTCGTGTCTGGCATACTTACTGGTTAGCTTCCTAGTTCTTTTCCGCCATTGTGAGTGAACGCTCTTTCTGTGTAGGTATTTGATACCTTAGCTGCCCACCTGTTATCGTCCAATTTCCTCAGGCATTTTTCGTATAGGATTTTACTCTGAGCTTCCCGTGCTTCGAACGATGCCCAGCCCATATCCCCCTGTACTGCTTCGTTTGTGGTTTTCCCGTGGGCACCTAGAGCTAATCTTCCCACAGCTCTCTGATTTACTTCTAGTCTCGACTAATCCTCTGCCCTTAAACACAAGACCGCATTCCCGAAAGTAAGCCCCGGCACCATTACTGCCTTCCAAATACCGCTCAGTACCTCATACCTGTTGTACCGCCACAATGCCCTATGTTTCATTATCCCGGCATCTCTTCGCCCTTTTGCTATGAGAGACTGTCCGTGCTTTTCCATGTACATCTGCCCTTTGTTTATCCATACCCCGAGGTATTTGTATTCGGCCACCCTGGGTACTATTTCATGGCTTTGTATTGTAAGCTCCTGATCAGTTGTATCGTTGAAAAACATCCCACCGGACTTAGCTGCACTAAAACTGAAACCTAAACTGTCTCCTGTCTCCACAGTAATTAACCAGAGTTTGCAAATCTTCCTGGCTATCTGCTAACAGTACAATATCGTCCGCATACATTAAACCCGGTAGTCGTTGCTCAACAACCTTTTCGCCTAATCTGTACGACAGATTATACCCTAGATTGCTTCGTTGTAACCTTCTTTCCATGCTTATCCTATAAAGCATGAACAGCAGCGGTGATAGAGGACAACCTTGCCTTAATCCTTCGTGAACCTCGACAGTTGACGTACTCTTGATTCCTTCCCATGTTATTTCAACATTATTTTCTCGATATATTTCCTGTAGAAAATCAATTACCTCATGACCGATACCTTCATCTTTTAATATGTTCCACAGGAGTTCCCTGTTCACATTGTCGTATGCACCGCTTATGTCCAGGAAGGCTAAGTACACAGGTCTATTTTCCGCGTTAGCTATTTCTATGCACTGGGTAAGCACGAACAGGCTATCATCTAAGCGTCTGCCACTTCTGAACCCGTTCTGAAGTTATCCGAGTATTCTATTACTTTCTACCCATGAGTGCATTTTTAATTTCACCGCCTGCATCGCCAGCCTATATATAACTGATGTTATCGTAATTGGTCGGAAGGGCTTTATGTTCTTCTTATCACCTTTGCCTTTATAAATCAAATTCATTTTACTCTGTCTCCAGCTGTGCAGAATTTGCTTATTTGTTGTGACTGCCTCCAATGCTTTTATCAGCGTTTCCTTGCTTCTTGTGCCAAGTTCATTAACTTGATTGGAATTTTGTCTATCCCACTGGCAGGCGTGCGGGCACCAGCGGGAAGCAAAGTGGATGGATGGATGGATGATTGTGGCTCAACCCTTTGAATCGGGCGGCGGCGGCGCGCGCCACCTAGCCTTTAATGGTTCTATATGCATGCATACCTATGTATTTACTCCTTTACTTTTGCGTTGATATTGTCCACCAATCAGATAGCCTCCGTTTAGTTATTTCTACCTGTTCAAAGTCTATTCTACTTTCACTGTCTTTAAAACCCAAGGCTTTGAATAGTTCCCCGTTAGATTCAACTGCAGGGTGAAGTTGTTTACAAGCAAGTATCACGTGTTCCGCCGTTTCCTCCTCCTCTCTACACGCCTCGCACACCAAATCTATCTCCTGGTATCTGGCTCGGTACGTTTTAGTCCTCAGTACACCTGTCCTGGCTTCGAACAACAATGAGCTTCCCTTAGAGTTATCGTAAATATTATCTTTGGCTATTTCTTGCTTAAACGTCCTGTATGTCTCCAATGCCGATTTGGTTTGCATCTCTGTACTCCACATACCCCTCTCTGCCTCCTTAACCTTTTTCTTGACAGATGATTCCTTACTTGTTCCCCCGCTACTGCCCAAGTATTTGCTTGTCAATTTTCTAGTTCGCTTCCTCCACCTCGTGTCAACATTCCTCGTGTATAAGTAACTGAAAACCTTCCTAGCCCACCGAATTTCCCCCATTTTTCTCAATCGCTCCTCAAATGCTATCTTGCTACTAGCCTCTCTGCCCTCGAAAGAAGACCATCCCAGATCCCCCTGCACTCCAAGATTTGGTGTCTTGCCATGTGCTCCCAGAGCGAGCCTACCCACACCACGTTGCCTAATTTCCAACTGTTGCCGGGTCTCTGTTCTAATACATAGAACTGCATTGGCAAAAGTCAGGCCTGGTACCATTACCCCTTTCCATATCCCTCGTACTACCTCGTACCTATTGTAGTTCCACAGTGCCCTACTCTTCATAATCGCTGCACTTCTGTTACCTTTAGTCGTTAGATATTTTTCGTACTCTGTCAGATACTCAATGCCATTATTTATCCAAACCCCAAGGTACTTGTATTTATCGACTATCTCTAGCGTGGCCTCCTGTATCTTATGCTCGCCGCAACTGTTATCATTAAAAATTATGACTGCTGATTTTTCTTTGCTAAACTTCAAGCCTAACCTGTCTCCTTCTGTACCACATATGTCCATTAATTCCTGCAGATCTTCTGCATTGTCAGCCATTAATACAATATCATCCGCGTACATCAGTCCTGGTAATGACTGTTCAATCAATTTTCCTTGTTTGAAAAATGATAAGTTGAAGCGGAGTCCGCTTTGCTGTATTTTGGCCTCGAGACCTTGTAGGTACAGCATAAACATCAGAGGTGACAATGGGCACCCCTGCCTAAGCCCCCGCCGAATCATCACAGGCTCCGAAACCTGCTTTTCCCATTGTATAATCACCAGGTTACCTTTATAGATATCTTTTAAGAAATTGGTTACTCCATCTTGCACTCCTAAAGTTTCCAGAATGCCCCACAAGCCCTCTTGAAGTACACTGTCATAGGCTCCCTTGATGTCCAATAAAGCCAGCCATAGGGGTCTGTGTTCCTTTTCAGCTATTTCAATGCACTGTGTTAGCGAGAACAGATTGTCTTCTAGCCTCCTATGCTTCCGGAACCCATTTTGTAGCTCTCCAAGTACCCCCTCGTTCTCTACCCATGCCTGCAGTCTGTCCTTTATAATCTGCATAACCACCCTGTAAACCACTGACGTCACTGTTATAGGCCGGTAGTTATTTATGTCAGCTTTGTCCCCCTTTCCCTTTTATATCATTCTCATCCTACTTAGCCTCCATTCGTCAGGTACTTTACCATCCACTAGCATTTTGCTCACCACCTCCCTCAATGCTTTCTTAGATTTCGGACCCAATTTCTTTATTAACATAATTGGAATACCATCGGGGCCTGCCGATGTGCTACTTGGTACCCTCTTCTCCGCCCTTTCCCACTCTTTTTGTCCAAGCGAAAGCAGTGGGTTTGCCGGGCTATCCCTCTCCGACGTACTGCATGTACCATTTGTCTGTTTTGTAAATTTTTCCCTCATCATGGTTCCTATATGCTCCATTGCCGCCTCTCCTTCTAACCGAGTACCTTGAGCTGTTACTATATACCTCTGCTCTAGGCTTGTCCTATTACCCAAGGAGTTCAGATGTTGCCAGAATTTGCTAGCTGCCTGTTTATCTTTTTATTGCTTATTTTTGACAGCCATTGGGACCCTTTTGTCTTGATTTTCTCGTTGATCAAATAGGATGCTTCCCTTTTGCATTTTATGTAGTTTACCCATTTCCTCTCTACTTCTGCTTCAGGTTCTCCCTTACTTTTGGAATACCCGTGTTCCCTGGAGGCTTCCTGACGTTTCTCTATGGCCTTCTTAACCTCTTCATCCCACCAGCTCTTGAGTGTTCGTATCCCTTGCCTTGTTTTCCTGACTCGCGCCTTACCTAGCTCACGCTCAAATAGTCTCATTAACTTTGGGTAAGTCCAATCAGTTTCAGTACCCTCTGATATTTCCTCTTCAATTTGTTTGGCCGCTATTTCCACTTCGTCTTCTGAGTAAAAAATCACATCTGGCGTTTCCTCGCGCGTCACCCGCCGTGGTTGCTCAGTGGCTATAGTGTTGGGCTGCTGAGCACGAGATCGCGGGATCGAATCCCGGCCACGGCGGCCGCATTTCGATGGGGGCGAAATGCGAAAACACCCGTGTGCTTAGATTTAGGTGCACGTTAAAGAACCCCAGGTGGTCAAAATTTCCGGAGTCCTCCACTACGGCGTGCCTCATAATCAGAAAGTGGTTTTGGCACGTAAAACCCCAAATATTATTATTATTTCCTCGCGCGTCGTTCGTGCTTTAGTTTCCCTCTTAAAGCTCAACTTGATACGTTTATGGTCGCTACCTATACTTCTGGAGCCCTGTTCATCTATAATCATGGCTCCTAATCTATCGTACATCCTATGTGACATTAACGCATCATCTATTGTCGACCCCCTACCTCCCATTTTATGATCCCGTCACACTTTTCAGTAGAGTTAGAGACAACTAAGTTAAGCCTCTCACACATATCCAGCAGCATGTTACCTGTGGAGTCTGTGTACCCATCCATATCTTCAACATGCGCATTCATGTCTCCTAATACAATTACTTCACATCCTTTTCCTAGCTCATTGATGTCCGCTGCTATACAGTCCAACATTTTTTTTTTTCCCTCTTTAGCGTTTGATCCTGTCCAAAGGTATACAAAGCCCAGAAGTGTTTTCGCCCCTGCTACTTTTCCTTCTAGCCATAAATGCTCCTTGCATTCCTGTTTGACCCTTTGCCAATTTGTATTTTTATGAATGAATGCTCCAATTCCCCCACCCTTTCTGCTACCCTGCACTCTGTTGCAGTATTCCCATGCATAATCAGGGTTACAGGGCGGTTGTTCCATGTTCCTAAGATGTGTCTCTCCAAACCCATAAACCATTAAGTTCTCCTGCCTTAGTTGTTCTTCGATTTCCTCCCATTTTAGCCTATTTCTGCCACCTTGCATGTTAATGAACCCTATGTCTGACTTAATTTGGCTCTTGCGCTTATTCCTGTCACCTCGCCTACAGTACCGATGTTCGCGTGTTTGTGGCTCCTGCCTCGAATCGTCCACGCCTACACTGCTTCTTTCAGGGCTCTGGGTCCCCCTAAAAAAGCTGTTGCCTGGCGACCCATCCTGCCCCCTATCCTTTTGCCAGTGGCACCACTGTAGTGAATACCATCCTGCACAAAAGGTCGGAAGCCGGTTCCGTACACTTCCCTGTTGACCTCCATCACGCTGTACCCGAGTCGTCCGCTCAGACTCCTAATGACCCGATTGGCCTCAACCACCCTCCTTTCTACCTGGTAAGCCTGGCCCTGGACCTCTGGGATAGTGCATATGGTCACATGCACCCTCCCGGAGGCCTCTCTAAGCTTACTCAGCCCAGTCTCAATGTGCCTCTCAAGGTCCTGGCTTCTCCCCTTAAGCACGTCATTGAGCCCAGAATGCATAATGACCAAGTTGTCGCTCTCCGTGCTGACCCCAATTACTTCCCGCGCCTTGGTCATTGCTTCCGCCATACCCTTGCCCGCTTGCACCTCCACCTGTACTCGCCCGTCCGCCTTCACTCTCGCCATCACGCCCTGTTCGGCCCTCCCCACATTGGAGTCCTCTATCACCAGGACCCTTCTACGTGCAAACCGTTCGACTGCAGCCTGTGCCTGCTGCCCCTCCCTTTGCGCCCGCTGGCGCCCCTGTGGCTGCAGCGTCGCCTCACTTGGGGCGCGTTGTGCAGCTTCACTATATAACTACGCCGTTTCACCGGCGGCGAGCTGACGACGGCTTGCTTTGGCTCCCCGCCTCCCACTTCGCCTGTAGGGTCTACCCTACTTTCCGAGTTTTTGCCAACACTTTGTTGTCCTGACCCGACCTTCTCCGCTGCCCGCGTCTCCAGCGCGTCGAGCCGCCTTTCCAGTTCGGCGCTCCTTTCTTTTTCTGCCTCAAGCTCGGCCACGGTCCTTACTAACTGCGCGGCCTGGGCCGCCTCCACCTTGACAAAATTGTCAACTTTCGCCTGCAGTGCTACCCGCTTCTCCTGTTCCTCCCTCAGTTCTGCCTTAAGCTCGTCGAACTTAGCCGCCCAATTCCCTTCCAGTTTTTGGACGGCTTCCCTGACGCCCTCGCACGACCTGCACGTGAAGCTAGACCCCTCCGCGTCTGCTAAATTCTGGAACTTAGTTTCGTCGAGGAAGCACCATCGCAGGCACTCGTCGCACTGCACTTGCTCCCCGTCCCCCGCGGCCTTCGCGTTCTTCGATTTCATCGCTAGGCCTACGTCCCGAGGCCCAACGAGGAACTTCGCCAAATCACTCAAGCAAAGCCGACCTCGACCGCTATCCCAAACTAAAATAAAGAATTGTCACTCCCTACCCCATGCAAGAATCTGAGGAGCTAGCTGAAATAATTAACGAAGCCTATCAATAGGTCCCTCCTACCAACTAGGCCTAACGGGGGAGCCGCCAGACCTAGACAAAGCCGGTGCGTTTGCTACTCTTACCAAGAATTCAAAATTTGCGCCCCTACTCCATGCAACAGAAAATACTTCAAAACACTAGCTAATAAAGATAAAAAGGTACTTAGCTACGAACGAAGTCGCTGAAGTCTCGACCACAGGAGCGTCCGTGAAAAGGCAACGCGAAAAGGCACCGAGCGCCTCCCATGGCAAACGCCTGCAACTTCGACTACCTGTGGTAGCATATACAGTAACTCTAGCGGGCACTAAAGCCCCTTGATAATTTGAAAGTAGCGACACTCTCCTCCACTCCCGCGCTTTCCTCCTCGATTCTCCTCGCCCGCCGGCTGTGCGCGCTGCGCACGGCACGCTTCGCAGGCCATCGCGCGCTCGCCGGCCCGATGCATTTGCTGTCACCCGTAATCGCACTAACTTCGGGATTTTTTTCTCCCTCTATTATTAAACGAAAGCACTAGAAAGGGATGCAATGTGCTTGACTCTACCATGACCCACATTTATCACCTTCTCGTTTCAGCAATGAAAGCGCTAAACGTGCGCGTTTGCGGCATGAATTAACAATCGCAGCGTACTGTATATAGCCCACATTGGCTTTGATATCTTTATACTGGTCACTTCAACAGGGCAGAGCTTTAATTAGCACAGTATTTAATTTAAATTTGTACATTCTTTAATATCTTTCGACACAGTGACGGTCCGTTAAATGCAATTTCAACTAGCGCTGCATTTTCGCGGAAGTACATTTTATGACACTATCTTTTTGCAGTCGAGCCAGGCAGAGATTGCGGTAATTTAGTTGGACGTCATTGCGTGCGTGAAGCTTCAGAATCAGGACAGTGGCCGCAAAAATGATGCGAAATTTGCTTTAACGGGATTATGGATATTTTTTTTTGGGGGGGCAGGGGGGGGAGGGGTTCAGTCCTAAAAGGCTTGGGGCCTCGGTGTAATGCATATGCCGCGTATTTAATACCTGGGCTATAGAAATTTCATTCCTGCTTGAAAGAGAACAATTTTTTTCTAGTTTTTCGTGCTCTCAAGAGAGATATATTTTTATTGACTACTGTAGAAGTGAGCGTAGCCAAGGGTTGGCTTGAAATCTATGAATAATTGCTGACGGCAACGGACGACTAGATTAAGGGATGGGAAGGTGATGCTGTCTCTGTGACTTATTCAGTGTAGCCCATCGAATGCATTCATTAAGTGCCTCAGACGCCCGTGGTGATGCAATATTCAGCGCTGTAAAGAACGATAAGAAAGGATTTAGCCATTCTGTGACTGAGTCGGTTTCAAGGAAACAATTCGTACTATTTTAGAAACACAGAGCTTAAGAATCTGACGTTATTTTGATAGCATAACTAAATATAAATTGTAAAGATTTCACCTATGGCGAATGAAAGTCAGCCTTAAAAGGCATCTCTGCTGACTCGCTCCTCACGTGCCGCTAGACCTCGGAATCGCGGTAGACTTTCACAGTCGCGGCGGTCACACAAAGGCCTTCATCGCTCTAAAGATCCATAGCAGGCAAGAAGATGCTCAAAGCTTATTTGCGCGAAGTTTTGGTCCTCCTTTGCACATTATTCTTCCAATCTGTGGCATTAATGACTCTCCCAGATGTCATTTCTTTTGCAATTTGCCAATAAAGCTGTTTCGTAAGAGCTCGAAAAGCTGCCAGCCGCAGCCATTACCATAGATCTGGGAGGGCGGCAGGGTTTTGCCAGTTTTTTCAGCTACTTACTGAAAACATTGTGCCACCCCAACACAAATTTCAGACGCAGAGTACAGGTCTGGAGCATAGAATACACAGCCGCTGTGACACACCAGCACATGTCTGGCCAGATGCAATTTTTATTGCAGGTGGCTCCTGCAACGTTACACGGAAAACACACAAAACATCTAGGATGGCACACACTTCGGAAAATAAAAATATTTATATAAACCGCCGGTTAGAAGTAGCATAAGCTCGAACCCAGTAACATGAAACATTGCATGGTGTTAGGCTCCAGACGATATGCGTCCGATGTTGTGAATCCACTTTATTCTGCGACTGATGTCACTGATGTCGTTCTTCCCTCGAGGAATCGTGAAAAGCATGAAGCCATTTTCACGCCGGCTTGTGCACTGAAATGCGCAGCAACCCGGCATAACGCGGTGCGAAATGCACAGTTCGAATTAGCTGAATAAAGCTCGACCCGCGACAGAGGAACACGGCCTGCCCATGGCGCCGAAGGAAAACAACAACACAAGCAAAGCGACGCTTTCGCGCGCGTTTCCAAGGCGACGGCTGGGGCCGGCCGGAGCGGCCAATCATCGGTCAGAAAAGCGCCGAGTGGAGAGGCGGGAGAGGAGGATGTGCGAGGGTTGGCGGCGCGGCGGCAAAGTTCACAGAATGGCGCTACTTTCAGCTTTAGCGGATGGATGGATGGATGTTATGAGCGTCCCCTTTGGATCGGGGCGGTGGCTTGCGCCACCAAGCTCTTGCTACTGTGCTGCCTAATATCCTACCTAGGTTAACCAATGAGAAACAAAAAAAAGACACTATGAACTACCACGTCCAAATTTTCTGATACCCTATTGCGAACTGTGCTTTTGTACGTCTCCGTCTTTTGTCGTTTCCCTACGGGGCACTAGTGTTCCTGTATATGCTCCCGCAGGGAGCAGAGTTGCGCATAGGTCCGCCGTCGTGATCCAGCTCTGCAGCGAAGCCACTCCTCGTGCGTGCAGGAGCCAAATGCCGCGCGGTGTTCCGCCTTTTTCTCTAGTGGTCGCGAGCTACAAGCGCCAATTTTTCGCAGGCGCTTAGCAAAGGGCACTTCTTAATACAGGCTACGCTCGAACGAGTCATTCGTGCAGTCGTAGGGGGTGGGCTTCCAACCAACCGAAACTTTGTATGTACCTATGTAAACACGCTTATACAAACACACACATGAACGTACAAATAGGGGGTAGGACCGCCTTCCATTCCCCAAAATAAAATACTCCCATGGCTTGAACAGCTCCAAAGTTCGCTCGCAAACGCGCAGTACGTTGCCACAAAACGCGGTGCAATGATTCTCAGCATGCATATGAAGTTGTCTTATCACTGTCAGAAAGCAAGAAATGTTTTAAAGAGTGTTTAAAACTTCACACACGTAAGGTGGACACTTAGCGCATTTTGGCTGCCGAAACCAGCCGATTAATGACCGTCGCCAAGAGAGCTATCGTTCCTGCAGTTATGTCAGTGACCGTTAACAGAGCGTCATTTATCACTAACCATCGTTCACAACAGCTGCACGTTTTCGATACATGCGGTGCAGACACAGATTTAAGCGCATTTCAAATGTTCACATGCGCACATTTTAAGCAAAGCTTGCTTTTACGATTCATTCATACCGCAGACTAATCAGCTATATAGTAGCAGCAAATCTGCAAGTAGAAAAAGATTCAAGATGCAAGAGCTTCTAGATCAAATTTATTTCATACAAGGGAATGCATGAACGGCTGCTGGCAGCAGGCCAAGTGTGCTGGTTCTTAGAACCTTGGGGGCAGAATTCAAAGAAACTGGAAAGGCAACAAGCTATTAAAAGTAGGTTATTTTTATTGCACTAATCACATCAAGATGGCAAACTTGCAGAGTAATTATTCACACAGTGCAGGCTGTAATCTGACAACACATTTTTCTTGATCTCTTACCACTCGGAAAAAAGCCAGTAGTTGAAGACACTGTATCAAATCAATGAAATCACTGAAGCAGCTTTTGGCCAAAAAGCCAGGTTACAAAGCTTTGTGACCTATCGCATCAGAGGCAAGGAAATTTTACCTCATTGAACAGTGCATTCACTCCACTCCCGCCCACAGGAAACAGCATTCACCAAAGCACAACGTAGATTTCTAGCGTGTTTAAATGAACGACAAGTTTTTGTTCCACTGGCCGATACATGATGCTGACAAGCTAGCACACATACAATTGCGGCTTAGCTTCTATGGCAGCAATTAGTTAACAAAATAAATAAGCCTGTGCACTTCAAGACAATAAATTGACTAGAATCAATTTTACTGTTCTCAAAACTTCACACGGAGAAGGGATATATTACAATTATCACAGCTCGAGAGCTAAATATGCATATGCCGACTTAGCACCCGTTTTATCCTTGTTCCCTTGTGTGCTTTCTGCAACGATGTCCTAGCTCTTCAGAAATTGCGGTTGACGAGACAGGTACATATTATTCATTTCAATTTTAAACTCTGAAGGGTGCATTCAAACTCAAGAAGCCCAGACTTGTTAGCAACGACGCTCTCACTATAGTATCAGTGTGTCTCCAGCTAGTTTGCTTGGCTGAAGCATTTAATCCTATGGCTGACTTCCGTGCGGTTTGTGCAGTGTGTTGCGTCGCACCCCGTCATACTGGAATACAAGTGCCAGTACGATGTGTTTCGTATCACTTCACCAAGGTCCTTGACTTCACATCGTCGAATACCGTATCTGAAACCCGCAGCTGCTCCTCGCAACGCACGATCGACGGTCCGCTGATTGCAATGGCGATGGCGCTGACGGAAACGACAAATTCGCATGAGTTGGCGATGCGCCCGTAAAGTTGGCTTCGCAGCGGCGCGGATCATTTGACGTCATTTTTCGCGCTCGGCCAATAGCGGTGCGAGCGGCGCCGGAAAAGGTATGCGCAACTCTGCTCCCTGCGGGAGCATATACAGGAACACTACGGGGCACTAGTCTCGCGCGCCCTCTCTCGTCGCGCCGAGTTACCAGAACGCCGCCCGCGCCTTTCCACAGAGCGCTGACAGCGCTCCGTTCTCTCACCTACCCTATCTTCAACCGTGCTCCAAACATAGTTGCGCTTCAATCGCTGCTCCCATAGAGTTACTATACTGACTCTAGAGGACAAGCTACCCATAGGGCCCATGCATTGAAATCGGGAACCGCAAGAGCGCCGCCATGTTGCTACGCGCCGAGGTTGCCAGCTCCTGAGACGCTTGCTAGACTTGGTGGCAGTAGTCAGTTTTAATCCGGCAACAGTAGCAGCGTAGAAGCATGGCAGGAACAAAGGTAGAGGGAGAGGAAGCTCAGGAATATATTAGGTTAACAATAGAGGCAGCATTTGCAGAGGCAGTGGGTAGCGAAATGGATAACAATGACAACAGCAGGACAGAATTAGAGGAGGAGTACAGAAGGATGACAAGTAAGGAATGGGACAGAATTGAGCACAAGGTTCCCGTGGGAACAGCGACAGGACCTGATGGCATACCTATGAAATTGATAAGCATATTAGGCCAGAAAAGTAAATTAAAATTACGACAACTTATTGAACAAATAGTAGTAGGGGGAGATGTTCCACAGGACTGGAAATCAAGCAGAATGATATTAGTTTACAAAGGTAAGGGAAGCAAGGACAACATTAAATCCTACAGGACAATAACTATCACATCAGTCATATACAGAGTAGCAATGCAGATGGTGAAAAAGAGAATGGAGGAATGGGCAGAACGTGAAGAGATCTTGGGAGAACTGCAGAATGGATTTAGAAGGAACACAAGGCTAGATGATAATTTATTTGTTATAACACAGCGCATAGAGATAGCGACAGCCAGGCAGAAACCGCTATGGATAGCTTTTTTAGACATTAGAGGAGCCTATGATAATGTAAACCGAGAAAAGTTATGGAGCCAGTTGAGAGAATATGGTCTAGATAGAAAGATGATTGAGTTCCTACAACAATTTTATACAGATAATGAGGTAGAGATAACATATGGGAGGGGGAAACTACAAAACCAGCTTAATTAAGAAGAGGTCTCAGGCAGGACTGTCCATTGTCGCCTCTACTTTTTATGATCTACATGAGCCAAATGGAAAAGAGACTAGAACAGAGCACAATAGGAACTGACATAAGCTATATGCTGGAAGGGCAGAAGGTAGCTTGAGTACTAGCCGGACTGATGTATGCAGATGATATTGTACTGCTTGCTGACACCCGAGTAGGGCTACAGGAACTAATGAGCATATGTGGAGAGGAGGGAGAAAAATTGGGACTGCAATTCAGTAGAGAGAAGTCTGGGATAATAGTATACAATGAAGAAAGGGGGGAACCATTGGAAATACAAAGCACTAAGATTGATCATGTTGAAAAATACAAGTATTTGGGCATATGGCTAAACGAGGGCAAAAAGTGCCTGGAAGAACAGGAAAAAATTATGAATGAAAAAGTGAAAAGGAACTCAGCTGTAATCAAACACAAGGCACTTTGGAACTATAATAGGTACGAGGTGGTTAGGGGCGTATGGAAAGTGGTTATGGTACCTGGCCTCACATTCGGAAATTCAGTACTGTGCATGAAATCGGAAGTTCAGGCATGCATGGAAACGAGACAGAGAAGTGTAGGCAGGTTGGCCTTAGGAGCACATGGGAACACCCCAAATGAGGGAGTGCAGGGGGACATGGGATGGACGTCATTCGAAGGTAGAGAGGCAATAAGTAAACTAAAATTTGAACAGAGACTCCCAGCACTGGAGGAAAAAAGGTGGGCAGGAAAAGTGTACAAATATCTGTACATGAAAAGTTTGAACACAAAGTGGACACTCAGAACGAGGAAGCTGAGGAATAGATACCTACAGCCGAGGGAGGGGGTCCAACGTGGTTCTAGTGTGGGAAAGGAGGTGAAGGAGACGGAAAGAAAAATGTGGGAAGAAAGAATGCTCGGAAAGCCAGCGCTATCAATGTATAGGTCACAAAAACAGGAGATTAAGAGAGAGCT
>NC_134576.1:144867026-144949526 GCF_050947875.1 Dermacentor variabilis | reverse complement strand
CGACTCATGCAGAACAGACCGGAACAGGTTAAACGCCTCCTAAAGCAGCAACTCTGGGAGCCCCAGTTCACTGCACTTCTCGCTATGAGACGCCACAGCAGAGGGTTCCGGCTCTATTTCAACCACATGAAGTTATCGAACGTGCACGTGTGAGTCTTACCACACAAGTGTCTGTGCATTCCGCCCCCTTCAGAATGCGACCACCGCAGACTAGAGTGATCCCGCGACCTCGCGAGCCCAGCAGCAAAAAGCCGCGGCCCTGCCTAAGTTGAACGGTTGCACCAGGCGAGGGAAGCATGATGCGCGCGGAGCTTGCCACATTCGGCGTCCTGCAGTGCGCGGCGTTCTTGTGGCGCTCTTTGATGCGCTCCTTTCGGTGGCGCCGGAAGGGTTTTCCACCCTGAATTGCGACTGCAAATATTAAACATTTCAGGGGCCTTTCGCCCTCACCAGGCGCTTCCATGACGTCTCGTGAATTTCGCAGTGTATGCAGACACCGAGTTTAGAGCACGGTACGTGTAGTGTCTCTCATCTTACTTAGCGCTGCTCCCTCTCTTGTTCACTCAAACATTGTACAGAGAGTGAAGTTTATCGTTTGTTCGTTTTTCCTGATATTACGATTGCTTCTGTATGAGCGTTGTGTTATCTGCGGTATACCACTTATTATCTTTATATTTTTTTTTTCATTCCCAACACATTTTTCTAAACCGTCCTGTCACAGCACTTTTCTACCTTTTCAGGATTTCTGAGAGAGGCAGAAATTACCTACTTGAGAAATCGCAATGTCCTGGTAGCTAATGTATACAAACTCACTGATTAGACTCTTTAATATCCCCTTTACGATACATATGTTGCGACATTGAAGCCCATCCGTAGTGGAGTCATGCGTGTTTAGCAGAAATCCTATTGCTATAATAACATTACTTTCGTGGTATGCTACAACACACACATTGGAATTCCAGCAAGCATTTCCCCGAGACTGCACCACTAGCACTTTAGGACAACCTTAGCTGGGACGCCGATGCATTATGAGCAGATTTTGGAGGTGGATTCTTTGACGGTATTGCTAGCCTTATTTGGTCTACCGGCTCTATTGTCATTACGACCAGCATGTTGGTGAACCACGAACAAGGTGAAAGCTGCATATTCCTCACACTCTCGAGCAGCATGTGGAAAGTTATTGTGATATCCGCTTGACGATACTTGCGAGCTGTTTTTGCCGCATAGCGACATTGCTACGCTAATACGTACATAATGTCACGTGGCGTCAAGGACACGATCCTGGAGCACCATGCATAGTTTAGGATCCGCTGCTGGGCTCATGACTACTTGAATCAGGTAATGAACTGAGTTTATTATTAGACGCAGTGCGTGTCAACGTTACGTGAGCCACACAAATGACAACACAGAAGGAAAGCAAGAACATAGATCACGTGATGCCATGATGTCTGTCTTTGTTGCCCTAATGTCGTAGATTTCGTGATTCGGGAGATTAAATGAAGGCGCAGCATTTCGTTATGCCGCAGTGGTTCTCCAACATGGCGTCCGTGATGGCGCCAATGCAAGCTCTTCGCCGTGCCTTACATCTTGTTTCCTTTTGTTCTGTCTCTTGCAGAGCGGCCTAGTGCGTGTGCGTGGGGGGTGCCGGAAAGGGGGGGGGGGGGTGCTACGCAGCGGCACCGCACGGTGCGTCCCGGGCGCCGCCGCGGGCGCCATAATTTCGGGGCCTCGGTGGGGGGCGCTACTTGTCTCCTCCGGGATCCCCACCGAGGCCCCAGGCGGCGCCGCGCGAGCGCCCGGGACGCCCGGAGGAGACCCCATCGTCACGGACGCCCACCGCAGCGGCAGCAGCAACAGCCACCGACGATGTGACCTCATCTCGCGCTTGTACATACCTCATTGGACAACTACCACAGCATTTCCTCCTCATTTTTTTTTTCTTTTATATATCGAACTCTAGACTGCTCGCTATCTCACATTCTTGGTGCGAATAACGACCCTGCTCACTTACGCCTTCGTGTTACTCAGCGCACTACAACCATTCGTCTGTGTGTGCCACGAAGAACGGTGAATCTCTCGGAGGGACTGACACGACTTCTTGCGCACTAGCGGCCGGCAGTGAAGCGCGTCACATATGCTGCTGGCGGCAAGATGACGTGTTGTGCTTTTTTTTTTTTTTTGACGCAGCTCAATTGCATCGTTAGCGACACCACAAGGGTCAATATTAAGCCTATGCCACGTGTCAGTGCGGTTGTTAACTGACCGAGTCGTTCGAACCGTGTCTTGATAGCCGCGTTGCCACGGACACGGTGAAACAATCACAAGCGGACCGAAGACGCCCATTAGCTATATGATCACGTTTGCGAATACAGTTGCACATAGTGTGCGCTTCCTCTAATCATTTTCGGTGCAATGCGGTGCATAACTCTACAGCCCTGTGGACTGTCCGATCGGCCGACTCTGGTGGCGTTAAACGTTTCGTTATGATGCTGGGTTGTGTCTGCCGTAGCCGCTTCTCTTCGTCGGGACAATTTCGGTGGCGCTAGCGGGTTTCAGCACTGCGCCCTTCATTGTTATTTTTTTACACGTTTCCTGTACAGTCACTGCGTAATTGTCACAAGCCCGTTTCCAGTGCGATGCAACTTTCTGAGCGTGTGTGTTCGCGAGTGCTGTATGCAAGAGTAGAAGAGCAGCTACCGGTTGTGAGCCATCCGCAAAGTCTATGCATTGAAAACCATTGATCTCTGATGCCACCGGTAGGCGACGAGTCATCACTGACGCAGACGCGGAACTGCGCCGCCCGGACAGACGCGCTGTATGAAACATACGCAAGCGGAGCATAAATTATCCACTCGAAGCTTTGCTATGTAAAAACATAACTGGTGCACAAAGAGTACTCGCGACTCTCCCGGCGTCACGTGACATACCTCCTTGTGCTTTCGACTCTGGCATGTTTTCCTTCGGTGCGCGATTGATTGCCTCAGCTTAACGTGGCCTACTCTTCGTCGAAGGGCTGCTAAGCATCGGAAGGTGCTGTGAATTCCACTTCCGAATCCGACCCTCTTTAGCG
Organism: Dermacentor variabilis; assembly: GCF_050947875.1. Taxonomy (NCBI): domain Eukaryota; kingdom Metazoa; phylum Arthropoda; class Arachnida; order Ixodida; family Ixodidae; genus Dermacentor; species Dermacentor variabilis. Next base: position 144,946,456 of record NC_134576.1, on the reverse strand, counting down.
TATGAGTGCTAGAAAGACGTGAACAAGATTACGCAGGAGTGTCAACATACGACTTTATTCTTGTTAGACTACGCGTGCACCTGCGTCGGGCTGCCTTCGACGTAGAAACACTCCTCCTCGCTTTTGTAAGCCTGATTGCGGCATTGGGAATGCTATCACATGCAGTGCGCAGATGCTTGACCGCTGCCTGCTAGTGCTTAATAATCTGGTGTCAACTGTGACCTTGCAAGAAGGCCGAATGTCTAACGACGCGCGGGTCGTGTTCTTGCTTTCTTTCTTTTTTCTCTCTCTACGACGCTGCCGCATCGACGCGCAGCTTTCCTGCCGCTCTTTTTTCCTGCCACGTGACGCTCGAGGAGTAATGTTGCTTCCGTCCTTTTGCATGGCTTCGGTGGCGAGCTGCATTACGCCGTCATGTCAGTGTGCTCCGGTTGGGTTTCTATTGCAGCCGTGGAATCTGAATTAACGCTTCGTCGATGCGACATAGCACGCAGTCAAGGGAGCTGTGCCAAGGTGGTGCATGTGTGGGCCTCGGTAAATTTCTTTCTGTTCGAAAGGAGCGTATGTCCACTTGCTGCGTTTGCAACGGTGTAGAACGCACGCTTTAAAAGAGTTGAATGCTGGGCTGGTTGGTATTTTGACGTGAGAACTAGCTTGAAATATAGCGCAACGGGACGGCACAACAGAAACGAAGACGAGCCTGTGTTCGTCTTCCTTTCTGTTGTGCTGTTCCGTTGTGCTATACTTCAAGAAGTGAAATGCATACATTTCGCCAAGTCAGCGTGGATTTGAAAACTTGCTAAAAGCTAACTAACTTCAACAAAAGAAGAAAAAGATAGGAAGAATTCGCAGTTAGTAAAGTATGGTAATCGTCTCCCCAATGGACCAATGAATTCCGCGACATGATTACACGTAACTTGCATCGTATACACGTAACTTGTTAACTCCTTGTTTCACGTAACTTGAACCAAGGAGTTAAGTGGTTAGCCGAAGCAAGCTAAATGAAACCAACGGCCTATAGTTTGCAGTTGTGTGGCGCTCCTTAGATAATATTCCGCTTAATTAGTTAATTAACTAAGATTAATTAGGGAAAATTTTTAATATTCACTTTAGGGCCAAGTGCGTTTCGTTACGTTGCAGAGTACATTCCAAAACGACCGATCCAATTTTTTGTGGGAACGCACATGCTGCGTGGCGATTTTTTCCGGCGTTTAAAGCCCGCGAAATATGAAATGAAAACACGTGACTGCGCTCGTGCGCTGCCGTATTGCAGCGCTCACGACCGCGCTTCGTGCGAAAGAACCGTGCGCGCGGACCGTGGCGAAGTGGGCGGCCGCGGCTCCAGGCGTCGGCGTCTGTGGCGGTGGCGCGCGGAAAGGAAGCGCCGTCGTCCCTGGTGAGCGATGGGCCCGACGCACGGTTGAGAGCGCCGCAATGCGATAGCGCGCGAGCGCAGTCACGTGGTTTTATTTCATATTTCGCGGGCTTTCTTTAACGCCGAGAAATATCGCCACGCAGCATCTACGTTGCTACGAAAAATCGGATCGGTCGTTTCCGAAACCCTCCTGCAACGCAATGAAACTCATTTGGCCCTAAAGTGAACATTACAAATTTTGCCTAATTCATCTTAGTTAACTAATTAAGCGGAATATATAAAAATATATTCTAAAGAGCGCCACATGACGGCAAACCATATGCCGTTGGTTTAATGCAGCTGCGGCTGACTACTTTTTTTTTTTAATCCTTGGTTCAAGTTACGTGAAACACCCTGTGCACTGCAATGGTTTTGCCCGGCAGGTGGTTGAATCGAGCCCAGACACAACGCACTTTGTCCACTGTGGGCGCCACTTGGGACGTATTACGTCGTGACTCACGCGCGTGCACTTTATTTAATGGTCGCACTATTTTTATGGCCGCTAAGACAGCGTTCAGGGAAGCGCGGGCTCATGCCTTAGGTTCTGAATCATGCTTGCCATCACGCCCACCGCTTTGCAAATGACTGTGCCCTGTTGGTACCATGTCTTGGTGGTAGATACTTGGAGGAGTTCAACTCGGCCGCTGAAGCAGCTAGGCGTGCGAAGCGCCATTTCTGTATTCAAAGAGTGCACGCTTGGAAACATCTATGGCGTCATTCTGTAGCAATGACGTTGCGCGCGCAGGCGCAGAAGATTGACAGGAGAGGTAGTAGAGCTGGCTCATTCCAAACCTACACCCTTGTAAACGCTCTCCAATTAGTGCAATGCACGAGGATATGGCGCCTGGAAAGGTTTCCGTCATAGAGTTGTTTCCGCACCGAGCGAGGCGTTCGCGTTTAAAGAACAATCGTTACGTATGACTCCGAAGGTCACCTATGGTGTTAAAGTACCGTACACATTGTGACGTCACGTGTAGGAATAGCCGAGGGGCGTGCCTTTCAGGAACTGCGAAACGGCTCTCGCTTGGTAGCTGCCTGACGGGGTCGCCACTAGCTTCGCATGTTTAACCGCAGCAAAGCGTTTAGTTTCTGTGCCAAATGTGGCATGTACTACTAGTAACGTCGCCAAGACCAGTGGGGGTATGTTGTAAATGTCCACCTAGTGGAGATGACCATTTCGTTTGCTGCTGAAGTTCTGATTGGCTGGGCTGGGGACACGGTGAGAAGGAGACTGGCGCCCCCAGCCAATCAGCACTTTAGTAGCAGACGAAATGGACATGTACACTAGGTGTACACTTACAGAATATCCCCCTAGATTTATATACGGAACCACGTAAAACCTGGGCCCTCCCAATGTACCGACACACCGTATACGTAGAAACACATATTTTTCACCCGCGAAGGCCTCGCGATTAAAGATAAAATAATACTGATTCGCATAGTAGTAACGCCAGCTGCACACGTGTCTTCAGTATGTGTAGCATACACTGCATGCCCGCGCTTCGACTGCACGGTGTCCACAGATGTGCAACGCGTCTTTCTCTCAGCTCAAGGCAGCTCTCCCAGCCTTTATTCCCGCGCTGTAATAACAACACCAACTACCACCAACAAGTCTTCTGCGCCGCCTTCAGCAGCGACCAGCAGACGCGTGTGTCAGTCACCGATGTCTTCGCGCGCCATTGTAAACGCATTTTCACCGTTCCTTTCTCGTTTTTGGCGTACGGGTGTGGGATGGATATATGGATATGAGGGCGCCCTGGAACGGTTCCTTGGCGAGCATATATGAGCGGCCCCCATTTGTTTACGCGGCCGAGAGGGTTCTTTCATCAGGCGCGACGAACGTTGGTGCTTTTGTGCCCTGCCCTGGCTTTCTCGCCCGGCGTTTTTGAGAGCGGCGCCATGTAGCCCCAGCAGGGCCGTCGGCAGACTTCGCTTGGCCGCGTGCCAAGTGGCGCGCCCGCGCGTCTGAATCCATACAACAAAACGCGTCGCCGCTCGGAAGAGGGGACGCCTGCTCGCGTCGTCCTCATCCACGCGGCCAGCATTTATTTCGCGATCGTTACTGGGACACTCCGTGGAGCCGGCTGAGGAGACCCACTTCAGTGATACTATACCCCTCGCTTTGTTTTTTCTATTGTTACTTTTACTTGAGAAGCTGTACGCGACAGTTGGCTCCGCAGAAGATTCCGTTTTCGGAGAAGATCCCATCGCAATACATTGACTCCCATTCCAAGAAAGTGAAGAATAAAAGCGATTCTATTCTTTTATATTTGTGCTTACGTGATTGTGTACATCGATGGAAAGGAATGGCGTTTCCAACGACGCATGCTTCGATTGCGCCCTGTCGCCTAGCCGCTGCGCTTCATTGATTGTGCGAGTAAGCTCGTTACTTGTACGGATCTGCAGTTGTTGCAGTTGTTGGATGCCACGGACTGATAGAACAACGATCTAGCATGGGGAAAGAACCAGGCTTTAAAAACACACAATTAGTCGAAACGTGCACGCATTACCTGTACCTCATTGAGTGTGCAGCATCTTCGATTTGCCGCATCATCGTTTTTTCCGACAATTGTTTATGCATGCATAGACGCGGCGCACGTAGAACGTGAAATAAGCGTGTAGTACCAATTTTCGTATTAGCAGAGAGGTGACCTTAGCTTTTAAGTTTAAAATGCGAAACATACGACAGTCGACTTTCGTTAATTCGATCTTGACCGAGCCGACAGAAGTGATAGAATTATCCGGCGGGTAGAATTAAAGAAAAAAAATAATAAACACACCGCCGCTTCTTTTTTCAGTATTTACCAGATTCCAATGCGCCCCCTTATCACTGCGTGCACTACATCTTTATGAGTTCAAAGCACAAAACAATGTGCGCCCAAATCTAACCGTATCCGATTTTATAACAAGAAAAATGCACAAAGCCTCCGAGTCTGTCAATCAGCTAAAAAGATCGGGTAGGGTGTATCAGGGACGCAGCCACAGTGGGGTGCGTGAAACGCCTTGCGCGTGCTGCAGAGGGCGTGTGAGCACTATAGGTGCAGACATGATGCCAACCAAATACACAACTTAGATTTATTCATGCATTATATAGAATTCTTTCAATAGATGAAGCGCCAATAGTGACGGCACACAGGAAGGAATACAGACAGGACAAGGCGCTGCTTGCAACTGTTTATTGAAGTCAAATGAGGCTGATTATGAAGCCATGAGCAGAGGGGAACGAAAAAAAAGAGGAACACTGACTATGTGAATGCGCACGTGCGATAACACTGAAGATATATATGAAGGGAATCACGTTTAATCTAAGTCTAAAACTTATCTAAAAACGTGTTTTCATTCATGCAAATTTCCAAAGACGGGGTGCTGACACAGGTGCCCCCCTTTTAATCTGGTTGGCCTCCAACAGTTCACACGCCACAGAATATTCAGTTTTAAACATGATTGTTGTATCATGAAGCCTTGCTTCACATACTTGTTTATTCTCTTTCCCGCAGGCCTTGCAATGAAGCGGCAAAACCATATCCATTTTTCAATGAAAGCTTATGTTCCCGCAGGGGTTCATTAATACATCTTATATAGAAAGCTTACATGTCTTACGTTACAGCTAGTGGACGTCTTAACGGTATAGTATTGCAATCATGCTCGCTCCATGTTTGCCGTGGCCTCGTTTGTTTCGCAGAGGGTCTCTATAAAGTAATGAAACGACCCCTCTACTGGCGAAGCTCGAGACTGGGGCTTCTGCGCGCTCCCTGTGGAGACGGAGGACATGTTGGGCGTCGCATACTCGCTGCCCGAGGCTCTTCACGCCATTTCTAGACCGTGAACGCAAGGTGCGCGGGAGTGAGCCGAGCAAGCGTGGCATTTACGCAGTATTGTAGGCCTTGTAAGGCTCCGATGAACACCAGTTCGAGTTTCGTAACTTATACATACTATGGCACAGTGAGCTCTCTTCCTCTCAAACGCGGCCATTCCTGCTCGGATGGAGAGATATAACTTTATTATGTCCTTGATGGGGTTCGGGGGTGGCGGGGGTCGGGAGACTAACCCTCAGTCCCCCCCTTCCTCAGACGGCGACCAGTCCTTGCTTTCTGGCGGCGTCTCCGGCCATCCGGACGGCCCGTTGGTACGTATACCGCACTAACACATGCTCGGATGGAGCCTCTCAAAACCCGGCGCGCGAAACTAAATTTAGCTCCGATTGCGTGGTGCGTCGACGGCGCCATCTGCGTACGCGACATGTGTAATCGACTAATGTGGCTTCCTTTCTTCACACAACGATACTAAAGCAAAGCAAGATACATATATTCACGCATTGGAAAGCTTGCGTGCTTCTGATACAGGGTTCCTACGGTCTAATCTTACAATCGTGCTTGTTTCCCATTAGAAAATAGGCCCGCCGTGGTCAAAGATGGTGAGCGTGAATTGGCATCCTTCTATCTTGCTACCCGAGTCTCATCACGCCATTTCTGGACACTCCGTGTCGAACGTGGAGGCATCATAACCGAGCAAGCGTGAAATTTCTGCAAAAAATAAATAAATAAATAATGCACACTTGTAGGTTTTATAGCTCTTGATGAGCACAGGTTTGAGTTTGATGGAATATACCTACTATGGCTGAGCAAGCTCTCTCACACGCGATCGCACCCGCTCGGAACGACACACGTACTGTCGAGCTATGCGTATTTGAACGTTGAATGAGAACCTCAATTTAGCTCCGATTGCATCATGCGTCAGTGCCGTCTGTGCACCCGACACATGCATGATCGAGTAATGGTTTCTTTCTTTTACTGTAAGAGTTGGGGTCGGGCATGTAAAAAGGGGTAGCTCGCCCATGCCGTAGTCCGACTCATCCATGCTAAGGATGTTGTTGAAGGGAGCAACTTGTTCTCATCGAGAACGAGGAGTACGGGATTTATTTACAGTGTCTACATGAAGGGTGAAGAATGTTACATTTCATCAATCTAGCATGACCGAAGAACGAAGCACACACAGCAGCCGGCTTCTTGAAACCCCCTCTCTCCTCCCTGCCATCCATCCTTCGTGCAATCATTTGTTCAAAATCGTCCTTTGAGGGCGAGGGTTCACACACTCACTCCCGCACTTTTGTTTCACCGAACACACTGAACGGAGTATGGCCTCGGGAGGTCACGTTTGACTCAAGCTGGCGCGTCTTGATTCGAGAGCTGACTCCGTGGTTAGCTGCCGCGTATGTCAAATGACCGTGACGATTGCCGGAGTCCGTGGGGGAGCGCCTTAGGACGCCCTTTTTCAGGAGTTTTCTTGCTCCAATTCGTTCGTGAATGCGACAGCGAACCGAGCTGACAATGTGGCTAGCCTTACTGGCGCCATAGGGCTGTCCGAAGGCGGCGCATTGGTGGCTTCGCGAAGCGATTCGTTGTAGCAGGGCCACAGAGGCCAGAAGATCCCCGCTGGACGATCATATTAGGGCGCATGGGTAGTGCGGTTGCAAAGATATAAGCGGTAACATGCTGATTTAGCAAGCGACCACCTTGACTAATTTTAAAGACGTTTCACGTCTAAAGACGAGACCATACAGAGTTAGCCTTGACAAAATGGAAATTTGTTTACAGCTAATGTCCATAGTAGTCACTCTCAGACGGCTCTTTATCGCTACGGGCCGCATGTGCTTTTTGCACAGCCTCAGATATTCCGCATTTCTTGAGCAACGACTTCGAAATCATCGCGAACGGGATGTTGCACTTCGTCAGTTCATCACTTAGCACGCAAAACTCCGACATGCCGAAAACACGTGACGCGGCTTCGTTGCCCGTGCTTAGCACGTAAAGTAACAATTCTTCTGAACGTGTTGTAATGAAAGCAGCGCGTCGTCATCGGCGGCACACGCAAAAACTTGCTCTGCCGCCATCTTGGGATACCGCTTGCGATGACGCTAACACCAACGCCACGAACGCGGTTTCTGTTTCGTATCCGATCGTAACGCGCAGGTAATTTTCTAACTCCTTGTCACGTGTTGTAATTGGGTAAATACGATAATCATTCATGATGAGCTGCCGTTTCCACTTGTAATTCTGCCGAGAACAAGCCGAAAATCTGCATTTTTCGACGGGATATAGCGTGTCTTCGATGCATCGAGTTCCCTAACGCTGTCAAGGCAGAAGTTGCAGCCATTCCAGTGACGATTGGGGTAACCGTCGGGATTAGGCGCTTGAGTTCTGACCAGTCGAGTTCAAATCATCGGGTAAAGGCCAGTAGGTGCACAGTGTTCTAACCCAAGCACCAGCGACGGCTCCCTCTAAGGTGAGGAAGCGGATCTTGGAGGCTTTCCTTTTACTTATTCCAGAAACCTGAAGCATTTGCGGAGAAACGGAAGCACGTCATGTCCACCATGTTGTAGCTATAGCCTATTTTGGGCTTGAAATAAACGAGTTTCTGCCCATTAAGAAGTATGGGCGTTAACCAGAATCTTCGGCCAGGATCGAATTAACCTAAATAATCGAAGTAACTGGAATGGAATTGACGGAAACTTACTGTGTAAAAGTATATACAGGATGTCTCAGCTAACTTTAGCCAGAGTTTTAATATATGCAAATGCGACGTAGCTGGACAGAACAAAGGTAATTTTGTTTGACGTCGCCTTGGAAATACTCAAAGTATGTCTTCATTCCGCCTAATTAGATAATTAAACTTCTCATATGTTATGATTAGATGAAAAGTATCAATAGAAAATTGTAGAGCGACATGAAAAAATCCCGCTACAATTTTCTGTTGCTCAATACATGCTACACAAAAGCTTTTTCCGAGCGGGAAAGAAGACCGCAAATACACGTAGAATTGCCGCGCGACTGTCCGCTCGAGGCGCTTCGGTTTACTTGGCATACCAGGAACCATATCACATTTACTCATGCAGGAAAAAAACGCAGGAGGGACACAGCCAAGAACAAGTGAACAAACAAAAGCGTAAAATGGAGATTTCAAGTAGTGTTTTTCTTATTAGCCCTGGAAGAACTATAGAGAAACATATATTTGCCGCACAATAACCGTTCTTTTGGATCCCTCGTTTACTGCTCTACCAAGCTGAGTGCCAAAACCGACTCGTATTGTCATTTGGGAAGCTGCCTAATGATTCGTGGCGGCCAACCCCGTACAACCGCGAAGAGCGCAGCACGCTGCAGTTCTAGACTCACTGAGCCCACCGCGGAAGGTTAGAGAAGCACCCACACAAGCACAGCAGAGAAGTGCCTATACCTCGGGAGGCTCGACTGATAACTGTAGAAGCGTCATTCAAAACACACGGAATCATTCTCCACTTCCGGCAGCGTTTTCCCTATGCAAAATAGAAGTGAGGCGTGCAGACAGGGCATAAGAGTAGAGAAGTGGACAACACGAACGCCGACTATCAACTGAAGGGAGCACTGAGGCGAAAAAAGAAAGAAGACACTCCCTTCAGTTGATAGTCGGCGTTCGTGTTGTCCACTTCTCTACTCTTGTGTCCTGTCTGCACGCCTCACTTCTATTTTGCATAATGAATCCTTACCAACAAGCTCAGCTTTCTGTCGTTCTAAGCGTTTTCCCTACTCCTTTCTAAATAAAAAGATTTTCACCGATAAATATTTTAACAAACAACGGTTAAATTTGTTAATTTTCGCTTTTCCTTCCTGTTTTGCTGTTGCCTCGGTTCTCTCCCTTCGCAGATCGGTTCTCTCCCTTCGCAGAACTTCTTGCAACTCTTGTTTCCCTTTGCCAATCTTGCATGAAAAATACTGTACACTTAGGGGGAAAACCAGACGAGGTAACGGATGACATTCATATTGCTTATGGGTTCAACAGTCATTACAGGGTTTGATTGAAATTTTTTGGAATGGATGTGAAACGTAGGTCGTTGAAAAGAAAACAGTAGGGCCTTTCTAGCGGCAGCACCTTGAGATTTCGAAATAAACATCGAAATAATAAGAAAGGAGAGAACACTCCGCCATTTTTTAGCTGGGCGATTATCAATCTGTTTCAGGCCCTCAGTTCAGCCTCGGCCGTAATGCTGTAACAGCAGCCCAGTGTTCACTGCCGAACCTGTCAAAGATTGATCTGGCGGCGCTTTAGGAATGTGGCTGAGGAGTGGTAGCAGCGTGGGCGGCGTGTGTGTGTGTGTGTGTAAGAACTGGTGCCATCCTTAGTATTCGCTCCAACTGGATATGCCTTGCAAACTCACTGGCTACAATTCGCAAATTGCAATATATACCGCAATTTAATTAAGGCAGGAGATAATTAGTGTTTTCACGCTAATTAGCCGTATATGCATTTAGATTTCTCGTGCAAGTAATGTCCGTTTGAGAAATCCATCTCAACGACTATAATTGTGCTGTCCACCACATGCGATTTGTAAAAATTGCTTAGTCTTCGTGGAAACACCTGGTATATACAGAGGGTGCTCTTTCTTTTCTTTGTTCTTTTTTTAGATAACACAGATCTTTTTTTTTTATAATAAAGCTTTAAGCGCGGCAAGCGTGACGTTTTCGCAGAGGAGTTCCTAGGCGAGGTGGACATACTTTGCCGCTTCTAAGGCGAGCTTCAGAATACTCGTTCACAATACTCGATGTAGCGCGCCGCCGACGGCGGCCCGCTTCATTGAGGCACCTTAGTTTTTCTTTCTTTGCCAATTTAAAATTATATTTCCTACTTAAAGGGACACTAAAGACGAGAATGATTTATTTCTGGATCAGTAAATTGCCTCTCAACTACACCAAAAACACCACTCTTACCACGATAAAGCGCTTGGTAAGCCAAAAAAAGCGCAAGAACGAAAGATGGGTGGCAACGCCCCCTTGCAGTTCCCGCACCTGGTCGCTGTGACGTCATGGATTTTGATGGCATCTTCTAGGGCCTACTTAATTATATAGCGGTACAGATTGACTACATTGTCTTCTAAAGGAGCCAAATATTCAACATGGCAAGTTTCGGGAACCTTTACTCAGCCAACGCGGCCCAAATGTGAAAACATACTTTGGAATCCCTGATGTCACACTGACGTATCGGCGTCGGGATTTAGGCGCGAAATTCAAATACTGATACTTCGACCTTCATTTTATCGTCTAATAAGCAAACTAATATTTTGATATGACTGCCTACAGTGTTCTCAAACAATGCTTTATTAGTATAAACTGGTTTGTCGTTTCGCTTTAGTGTCCCTTTAAATCCCGAACAGCGTGCTGGATTATATCACTACAAATCAGGGTCGTTTTATTTCCATCAACGTCTCAACACATTCTGGCCAGTTGTCAGTCCCTTTAAAGTTGCAAAATCCATAGTTTCATTTCTTAAAGTTTTGTAATTGTCAATATTTATTTAAAGATCGATGGCCTAAATAAAGAAAGAGATATTTTTACGGTCACTAGATATTAACCCCCTTTTTCTTTTAGATGGAACAAGACTCATCAAATGCGATGATGTGTTTGCCGAGAGAAACGATTTCTCCGTTCCCATTCATCTAGACAGAAGCCCCCGAACTAAAGAAGCGCCGGGCAGGCCTACCGGCCTAAGCAGTGTGGCAATGTTCTCTGGTGTGGCCTTGACCTAAATTCGCCGGTCGCCGCTGACAAGCTTACCCTACCACTAGCGCGCGGACCACGGACACGCCATCAGATTAGAGAGGCTTTATACCACATATGGTCTGTGCGCCTTCTGGTGGCCAACCATGGCCCGATATTCACACATGCTTTATCGCCGTTCCCCCTGCCTGCTTCGCGTTAAAGGGGTCCTGCAACAGATTTTACTTTGCAAGTCTAAAAACCGAGAGCAAAATAAATTATGATAATTAACGCACACAAACCCAAGTTATCGGTCAGTTAGAAATACAAGAGAAATGAGAGCAACTCTCAACTCAAGTTTACGCGGCTCAAGCTGCCAAATTTCCCTCTGCCCAGTAGCAGCAGGGCATTAGCGAAAGTCGGCGCATCATGTTTGCCAAGCCTGCTGAGCTTGTTGATGGCGATCGGGTAGCACGAGGTTCGATCTCTCAGGTCATGGCATCAGTTCTGTGGCTACAACCATAGAGTTTCATACAATGCTACAATAGCCTCCGCGAGAAGGCAGTTGGCGCGCCATGTGCTCGTCATATTGACGTGTCGTTGCCATGGTTGTAACACCTGGCTCATGGCTGTGCGATAATTAGGCGAAACTTAAAATGCACGAAAATGTCGCAGTTTCGCCCGAAAGGAGAAGCATCGATTGTGACAGCAATGATTTATCGGCGTTATAAACTTATAAACATTCGTTTACTAACGTACTAAATTAACAAGAACGGCGTCACGCACGCAGGCGAACATGAACACATCTCGCTTGATGACCGCGGTCACTTTCTGTCAAAACGCTGGCGTGGGGAAGAGCGGCAGCAGCAGCGAGCGAATTGCCCTGCGTGTTGCCTCGCTTCAGCGCGAGAACACAGCGAACACGTAATAATCTTCCCTCAGTCCACCTAGACTCTGTACCCACCGCAGATCGCATTCAAGAGGGCCCACACGGCCGCGCCATACGCAGTATAAACCCCGCCGACCTGCTGCCTTGCACGCGACGAAGGACGGCGCGATTCCTCCCAGACTTTCTTCCTTGCGCACGCGAGATCGAGTGAGTGAATAAACCTTCATTGGGTCCAGCAAAACGCGATAAAAACGCGCACCCATCGAGCCACTACGCTTTTCGGCTCACCCTCGCAGCCAGAGCAAACGGCACGCGGCCGCAATGTTATCGCACTGGTTTTATACGGAACGTCACGGCGACGGCGGAAACTCGCCTGGAGTGTCCATGTAATTACGATCGCAACAAAAAATGATTAGGAGAGTGCGCGCCTACCGTTCACAAGCCAAGGGGCAGCGCATGTCCCGTGCACTTTCCCCGTCTTTCGACCAGCGAGAGACTGATATAAGTGTCAGTACTGCACAAACTTCGTTCACAGGCCAACCTCCATAGAAGCCACTCTCTCCTCTTACCGCCATGGCTGATGAGCGCGTTGCACACTGGGAATTTTACCTAGCCGGAGAATGAAAAAAAAAAAGTAAAGCCAGTTCCTCGCAGTTACAGCTGTCAAAACAGCGGAGCCGGTGGTCGTTTTCTCCAGTTTGAACTCGTGTTTAGCACGATTTTCATGAAAGTCTTTTGTTTCGTTTTGCTAGATTCGAGCGTCGCTTCCGGATCGCGCACGCTCTTCAATTGCGCGAGGTTGTGATCAAACCGCTGTGTATCACGTACCTTGCATCTGTGGCCACACTCACGGTCGAGGAATTATCTCTTGAACCGTCCATCGGCACCCTCCGTGGGAGGAATCTCTCTGCGTCGACGTCTCTGCTCGGCCTCCTATATACTCTCAAAGTTGGCGCTTGGCTTGCCTTCTCTTGAAAGTGGGGTTTGGCTTGCCTCCACAGGCGCTTGGCTTGGGCTTCCCGTTAGCGATCATCGGCTTCCCTCCGCAGGCGCTTTGCTTGCGCGTCTCGCTATTGAAGCTCGGGATTTGCGCGACGTCGGCGCTACCGCTCTCGTGCGAGCTCTCGCTGCCTCTCGCGCTGAGCGGAATCTATGGGGCAAAAGGGCGCGCACCGGCGAAACACCTGCTTCTATACCTCTCTTATATTTGAAAGTACCGCCACTCTTTGAACTCTGCCGCCGACGCCCGACATCCTCGTCCCTTGCGCGTCCCCCCCCCCACCGCAGGAAGCGGTCTTGCGCCCGCTTTTCTTCACGACGATTGGACTCCCTGCTGTTGCCCTTGGAAACGCGCGGATCTTGTATTTCTTGTTTTCGCGCCATTTTTCTCCTCAGCTCGGTTGGTTCGGCGCTTTAGCTCGGTGTAAGCGAACGTTGTACGCTGGGTTTCCTGTTCTGTGTTAGCGCTATACCGTGCTGTTGCGCATATACTGCAGCAAGAAGCCTGAAGATGGTTATGCAGTTTTCACGATGCCACAAGGAAAACGTGACGGCTCGTACAGGAAGCAGTGGCTACATAACAGTGGCCAAAGAACTTTGTTCCGATAAAGAACGGTGTTGTTTGCGAGGTGAAGCATCTTATTGCTCGTATCAAAGTGTACCGTAATACTGCATTTTTTAAGTTCTTCTGGCCTGCTCACCAGCGTTTTTGCTGCGGCAGTTTGTACGTTGCATAATGGGGTTGACCTAAGTATGTTTAATATTCTACTGGGACCTCACACGTCGCCAGCTGTTATTATTCAGTCGGAAACGCAGCACTATAAATTCAGCTTTCCGCTGTGAACATTTACATGCGAAGATGCAGCCTCTCTATCGCTTTTTTTTTTTGTGTGATTGCTAAGATCCGTTGCCTGTTTTACTGAATATTGAAATAGCGGCTTGTAGATGAGCTATTATTTTCAGCTTACTTCGATGTGTGCGTCAGTCATACAATGAATGAAGGCCCTGAAAGAATTAGTGGCAACTATACCCGTGGTATTGCAGGTGTTGAGCGCTAGCTAGTCCACATTGCGTTTTTTTTTTTTTAAGCGAAAACCTTTAGATCTGGTTTAAGGTCGTGTTGTGAACAAAAAATATCACCTGACCAGGAAGGCCAGAAGCAACCCAAAGCATGTCCAGCTGTGTATAACAGATTAATGATTAGCCAAGTTAATGATTCATTAGTGATTGAATTAAGGTAGATTACGGTGTATTAAGGATTAAGGTGCATGAACAAGGATTAAGATGGAATTAAGTAGATTAAGGGGTACTAGGGTGGATTAAGATGCATGAACAAGGATTAAGGCATATTGAGGAGGATTAGGGTGCATTAACCTCTTATGACCTGTTGTCGCGATTTCGCATCATACCGGTTTTAAGCCGCACCACCAGAAGAAAACATCTGTAGCCGCTACCCCTGCGCTCAGAGGGAATCCACAGATGTCTGGCAACACGTGGAAAAGGCAGCGCCATCTATCGTCGATTCAGTAAAGAGCTGACGGCTGCCATTTCTCCAGTTGATGCCGACGAAGAACATTTCTCACTATCCATCCATTGACATCCGTCTCCATTCAAGGTATGTAAGTTTTTTGAATATAAAAAAATTTTGCATGATAGGCACTTGGTTGAATAATGCACGCAGATCACGTAAATAATTTGTTTTTGAAGATTAGTTGTGTTTTCAAGCGTGTGTCGCTTTGTCGCGTTTTCGCATCAACAGGCTGTAGCGTCCCGATTTGTGCACAACTTCGTCTTCCTCGGCATGTGGTCAAAAAACTAGTAATTTTTGTTTTTTGCAGTTATTCGGTGCTTTTTGTTCGTGATGGACACCAGAAGGTTCTACGGGATCAGGGTTCCACCCGTTGAAGAAAGCGAAGATAGCTGCCTCAGCGACAGCGATTCGGAATACAGCCCTGACACAGTACATGCTGCCCCATCAGATCAATCTGGGCAGTCTGGGAGCGACACAGGTGCGCAATTTTTTGTTTGTTGGGCGAGTTGCATTCGGCTGCAATGTGAAACGCCGTCAGCGTTCTTTCGTGTTGTATTGCAGTGGCGCGTCTTTTTCTTTTGAAGCCAAAAGCTTCACTACGATAGTCAACACCGCGTTTGTCGGAGCACGAGTGACGTCACGCACTGCGCAGGCTACTGCCCATGTGCGCCGTCGCTTCTCCGCGCCACCGTTTGACCTTTCGCCGCAGCCGTGCGCATTTGAAAGGAGGGGTATATAAGGCGCGCTTGCCCATAGAACAGGCGCACGCTGCCGCGCGCTATGCGTCATCGTTTGACGTTCGCCGCAAGCGCGTGTTTATCGCGGATCACCGCAGCTTTTCGCTTCGAGATATCCAGGCCCTTAGCTAAGCCCCAGCCAATTTTTTCAAGCCAAGGTTTTTGTGGCTTCTCAAATGTGGTTTGCGACCTCGCAGTGATTTCTTTTTCTTTTTTTGTTTGCAGATGAAGAAGGTGAAACGGAAGAGCCGTCAACGTCAAGCGCAAGAAGTTTCCTCTGGAAGCAAGTGAACCATCCGCGGACATGCCACCCTCAATGGGAAGACGGTCTTCCAGACCCTCCAGATGAGCCGAAAGCTCCCATTGCGTACCTCCGGTATTTTTTTGACGACAAGCTTCTTGAGGAGATTACAGACCAGTCCAATCTCTATGCAGTGCAGAAGAATGCCAACAAAGCATTGTGCCTAACACGCGCTGAACTGGAGCAGTTTCTTGGGGCCACAATGTATATGTCCATATACAGGCTTCCGCGATCGCGCATGTACTGGAACCGCGAGATGCGAGTAGAAAAAGTGGCAGAAGTTATGTCACGTGACAGGTGGCAAGCGATAAAGAACAGCCTTCATTTCAACGACAACAATCTCCTACAAGCAAATGCTGGCAAAGACAGGCTCTTCAAAATGCGACCACTCATTGACAATCTGCTGCTCAAATTTCAAATCCTTCCAAAGTCACAGATGCTGGTGGTCGACGAGCAAATTGTGCCGTTCAAAGGCCGCTCCTCACTCAAGCAGTACGTCCCTAGCAAGCCTCACAAGTGGGGCTACAAGATTTTTGTACTTTGCGACACCCACGGACTTGTCTCTGACTTCTCTATATACACAGGGGACATCCGCCCTGTTCCTGGATTACCTGACCTTGGAGCAAGCTCTAATGTTGTGCTCGAGCTTTCGCGCTCCATCCCAGAGAACAAGAGCTACTTGCTCTTTTTTGACAACTGGTTCACATCCATAAAACTGCTGGTAAATTTGCATCAGCGTGGTATTCCAGCAATGGGAACTGCACGCGCAAACAGAATTTCTGGATGCCGACTGCCCAGCGATGCAGAAATGAAGAAGAACGGTAGAGGAAGCCACGTGGAGAGGCAGGCTACTATTGAAGGGGTCGAAGTCCGAGTAGTGAAGTGGTACGACAGCCAGGGAGTGAGTATTGCTAGCACATTCGGGAGTGCCCAGCCTCTAGGAAGCTGCCAGCGGTATGACCGCAAAAAGAAAGAAAGATGTGAAGTTGAGCAGCCAGCCATTGTGAAGGCTTACAACACTTTTATGGGTGGAGTCGACCTTCTCGATGGGCTCATGGCGTACTACAGAATTTTTCTGAAGTCGAAGAAATTCTACCTGCGATTTTTTTTTCATTTTGTGGACATGGCTGTTGTGAGCAGCTGGCTGCTCTACCGGAGGGATTGTGATGCTCTAGGAATCCCAAAGAAACATCAACTGGATCTTCTAGCGTTCAAGGCTTCTCTAGCCAGCTGCCTGTGCAATCAAAACAAGGACGTGATGAAGAAGAGGGGCCGGCCGTCTCTTTCCGTGGAAGGAGAGCTTGAGAAGAAGAAAAGAAGAGGACCAGCAGCTCCAACACCTAATGCTGAAGTCCGTCAAGACAATGTTGGCCACTGGCCTGAAGTGTCGCAGCAACGACAACGATGCAAGATGCCTGGCTGCAAAGGCCAACCTGTTTCCTTCTGCACAAAGTGCAAAGTTCATCTGTGTATAAAAAAAAGTTCAAATTGTTTCATTTCTTTTCATAAGAACTGAGATACAAATGTGCTAAACTCAAAGAAATGAGCTCTCAAGTGTGTTTGAAAATAAACATTTTTTGATCCATTACGACCTGTTGTCGCGTTTTCGCGACATAGCTGTAACTTTCTTCCTAAAACCCCGACACGCATAAAAGTTGCTGTGTAACTTCCTCATAACCAGAACATAAAAAGCCACAGCAAAAATAATTTTTTTATGCAGTATGCTAAATTCAGGCTAGAAGAGGTTAAGGTGAATTAGGGTTGATGGAGGTGAATTACAGTAGGCTTTACAAGGCTTTCGCATTCTTTCAGGCGATACCTAAGATCCAGCATTGCTGTGGGGAATGGAGAATACCCGGCATAACCACTGAAATTCTGTGGAACCTGAGCGATCCGTCGACAGTTCGAACGCTTCGAAAACCAGTCCGGCAAGTTCGCTGACACTCAGCAGGATGTTGTGCTGTAAAAACGCCGTGAAGAAGCATGCTACAAAAGATCACACCGAGGTAGATGTCGCTGCGTACAAAACTTGCTAGGCTTGACTGGCTGTCCGCGGCTCGCACGTATCCCTGATGCTTGCTCGAAGCGATGTGGACCTTGATGTCAGACTTGCCGCCATGCGAGATGTTCACATTACAGGCACAGGTGGTGCAGAATCCGAACTTCTCCCCTTTATTCGACGGCACGAAGCACCTGCCGTGTACGAATTCAAAAACACTTGGAAGTACTGTCGGGGCTTCGAGCCCGCCATGTCACTGCGAAGCCACTACAGGCCGGAGTCGCACTGCGTCCGACGCGGGAGGTAGTCACACAAAAGGTGAGGCCAGCACTGCAGTGACTGAAGTCCAAAGCCGCGCGCCCGCGCGAACGAAGGCAACAGGTTTGCTGAGGCGCTATCGATCTTTGGATATGGTTCGTGACTCCCCTAGTAGACGACAGAAGTCACTACAACCTTGCAGCTGCTTATGAAGATACCACGCATAGGTATTGCCCTCTCGTGACGGGGCAAGGCACCATGGGTGCAGTTTTACTACATTTTCACGTTTTCTTTTTTCGAAAATAAAATTTTTTCCTTAAAATTTCAAGCAAGATTCGTAAAATCGTTAAGACTGCTCGAAATTCGTACATTTTACAGGAAATTCAGAGAGTTGGCAGATATGCCTAAGGACAGCTTGGATTTTTTGGAATTTGCTTTGAACTGTACTTCCACACAAGCATGAGTGGGCGATGATTATTATTTGGTTTTCTCATGGATACAGGCAATGTGCACAGGGTGTTCACATGATCGCACACGCTTGCTGTTGATATCGGCATTAGGCACAGACCGGGCATCTTCGCTTTAATAGCGAATGTTTTAAAACCACCTTTCTGCAGTTTTGTTGTGGGGAAACGTGTTCCAATCATATAACACAAGCCGAAATCATTACGCCAACGCACTTTGATTACGAAGGTTGAGCAATCAACCATGATTGTGGTCATGATAGTAATGCAGAGAATATTCTGCAGGCAATGTTTAGCACTGCAACGTATATCACCCTCATCATCAGCAGCAGCAGCCTGGTTATGCCCACCGCAGGGCAAAGGCCTCTCCCATACTTCTGCAACTACCCAGGTCATGTATATCGCCCTAATCCACCATAACCCTCCTTACTACGCATGAATACAATCACTACTCAATCATTAACTCTACCAATGAGTAATCATCTCTTATACATGGCTGGACATGCTTTGGTTCGCTTCTGGCCTTCCTTGGGTCATGTGATATTTTATATAACTCACAATGCGACCTTGAAACGGTATCTAAGGCTTTCACTTAATAAGCCATAAGCAGAGGGATGTGCCACAAGGAATACTACATCAGACGCACAAAGTAAAGAATCTCATCATGAGGCAGAAAAATTATCTGGAGTATAGAGCTCGTCTCAAGGCTCCTTCACATCAGTATAACCCATTCATACATATTTAAAAAAAAAAGAAAAAACTCCTCATAAACGTTGCCTTCAGTATTATCGATGCTGTTATCAGCATTTCTCAAAATTTTCTACACCATTGGGGTGCGCAATTGAGCCAAAATAACGCGCCTCCATAGAATGCGGTGGCCCGTCCGCGGGATCCCAGGAGAAAAAGCGTGCCGTGCGCAGCGCGCACAACCGGCGGGTGAGAATTGAGGATGAAAGCGCCGCAAGGAGGAGAGTGTCACTACTTTCAAATTATCAAGGTGCTTTAACGCTCCTACTGTCGGCGCGCCCTCTGGCGGTGAGATCCTGGCGACGGCTCGACTTAGCATCGCCACTGTTAAAAAAAAAACGAAAAAATAAACAGGATAGTGGGACCTACATGTGCACAGGCAAGCAGCATGCGAAGCGCGCTCCGCGAAAACACCAGAGGAACCCGCAGGCAACAAGCTTGCACCGAGGCCGGGCGCACAGCGCACCAGCGTGGCCTATCAAGTTACACAATCACGTGCTTATGGTAGAATTCCCGGCATCCTCTTGGATTCTCATCCCCCCCCTTTTTTGTTGTCTGAGCTTCAACGTTGTGATGTGGCACTCTCTTCTTTCTTCACTCCATGTTAAAATGGCTGTAAAATGTGTTCCTGTAGTTTTTTCACAATACTCGCATACCATAGAAATGTAAATTGCACTTTACATTTCTTTATCAATCATGATAGTGCTGCTCATTCATGTCACATCCGTAGCACGAAGTGCAAAAAATAGCCCCATCATGATCCCTTTAATGATTTTGCTCAATCCTACTGACCTGGATGAACCCTGCCCTGACCTTGCACTGACCAAAAATTAGAAAAGCTGAATAGTGATGTTTAATTCGCAAGCCAAATAATTCGAACATTCACAATTCGACTTGTGTTCCAAGTATTTGCACACTCTACAAGGAAGCAAAATAATCAAATATTTGTGTGAAAATAGCCAATTCTTGCGAATGCTCGTTTCACGGTCACAGGTTTGCAAGATAAATGCCTCAGGAACATTCATTAGCCTCACCTTTCAGGGTTGCAAGTCTGAAACATAGTGTTCACTCCTCCCTGCCAAGTCTGGCAAAGTTGAAAAGCTGCTTACATGCAGGTCCTGTCTTAAAAGTATCTGCCCATGCTCCCAGAAAAATAGAAGCGTCACCTCGTGTTTTCATCATTATAATTTCCTTCAAAACAGTTCCCTCTAAGTTCAGCACACGCTCTTTCCACGTCTCGAAACAGTCCTAGAACCCCTCCTTCGGTAGTGCCGCTAGGGCAGCTGTTGTGTTGCACAGGATGTCTAGGTGAAAAGCGCATTCCTTTCAGGTGCATTTTGGATTTTGTGAACAGCCAAAAGTTGTGTGGACTTATGTCCGGAGACTAGGGAGCTTGACAAACGGCTGAAATACTGTGCCATGCCAAAGAAGTATAAATAATTTGAGCTGTAATATTCTGGTGCAGTTGCCAGGTCTTGGGAATTCCTTGGGAAAATTTTGCTGGCAGCCAGTGCGTACTCAAACAGTTTTTAAAAAGGCATTCGTAATACTTTTGTTGCTATTCCCAGCTGAGCAACTTCTCTGAGTAAACAGACGATCTCTCCCTCTCATGGTTCACACATCATAAGAGAATTGCATTATCATGGCTTGTTGAAAGACTCCCATAGTGTGGCTCACTCTCCACAGATGCTTAGCCTTTCTTGAAGCTGGTTATACCCCATTTTAATCAGCTTCGTGACCATATCACCATCTACAAATGCCGCTCAGATCACCTGAATTGCTTCTGCTTGGCTATCACTAAACTTTGCACATAAACTTGTACATTCTCTATGTTAAATTTGCTCCATCATTTTCGCTCGCTCAAAACCAAACCAACATGAGACAAGAGCACTCAACACAACTGCTCCAACACAGCAGCGCACACAACTAGGGGACCGCCTGCCTGAAGGCTGAAGACACCACGGACCCTGCTCCTACATATCAAAGTGTGGCCTACCTGAGCCCCACAGTTGTCTCTAAAATAAACAAGGCCAGATACCTTCAAGAGGCCATGTATGTAGGTCAGCTAATAAGCAATTCCTATAGCAGCAGCTATACTTAAGTTATCTAACAGCATATTATGGAACAAAATAGGAGGAATAATGCCCATGTTATGTTTACTAGAAGCAAACAAGGTCACCACAAATTTTTCAGTTGTTGGTATATGGCCAGTGCCTCTACAATGCACCTGTTTTTTCCTGCAGCTTGTGCAAGCTTTCACAGATAATCTTCTTAGGTCACCAACCAAAATAATTCGACTATGACCACGACTCTATGCTCTCTCCTGTTCAATCACTGTGCTGCTGCACTGTGTCACAACCATTCAGACAAATCTAGCTACCACCGAGGGGTGCAACGTTGCTCAGTGGGAGGTCCAAATCCATGGTTCGGTGTGACTTGGGTCGCACCAGCAGGGTAATCCTGGCCGGTCCTCCATCATCACTGTCCTCAACTACAAGGTGAACAGCACAACCAGAGTCAAGCAATTGTTTTTCGTGTGCCTCTGCAAGCCTGTTCACGACCTGCCTTTCTACCTCATGTTTGACTGATCGCGCACCGTAGTGGACATTGTATCCATCTGCCAGAAGCTCCACAACCCGCCGCTCCCAGGTGAGTTCGATGCCATGCTTGTCTTTTGCTCGCCGGGTCCAGCCCTCAAGCTCCCTTGTCACTAGCACCGTCAGCTCCTTGCGTGAGAACGGCAGAAAGTAGACAATCTCATTGATACGACCGAGGAATTCGTCGCGACGGAAGTGGCGTTTCAAGATAGGTCGCACCACCCGTTCTTTGAAATCACTGCGGATGCTGACTTCCTCCGCAACGCTAGTAGGCTGCAGGCTCTGCCGCTGCAGGGCAAGCAATTCGGCATCTCTCCGGAGGTCGGTGGCATGCTGAGCGATCTCTTCACTGGCCAAGTTGGAAGTCATGACAAAGATGGCATCTTTGCAAACAACGGTCTTGCCCTTGCCATCCGTGAGTCGGCCTTCATCAAACAGCTGCAGCAATACAGTCAACACATCAGGGTGTGCCTTGTCCACCTGAGCAGGAAAAAGCAATACTGAGTTCAGCACAAAAGACCAGTGCCACAGTAAAAATGTGAGCCATAAAAGACAAAAACGGCCAAACTAAATAAGAGCAAATTGGCTTTGGTGTGTTACCTGTTGAATGTACATAGTATTGTTATTCTGCATTTTTTAAGGACATGCTCCTGAATCATTCAAATTACAAGTGCACATTTTGCATGCTCAAATTAGATTTCACCAAAATGCTATGCAGAAGTGAATGCACACTACACAGCAAAGCACTGCACCTCATCAAGCAGCACCACTGCATTGGGACACTCGCGCAGCCGCTGTGTCAGCTGGCCCCCATCATCGTGGCCGACATAGCCCGGCGGTGAGCCAATGAGCTTGGCCACTTCGTGCTTCTCTTGATACTCGGACATGTCCAACCGGATAAAGCCCTTTCCTCCGGATGACGATGAGCGGCCCGTGCTGCCCCCGTGAAGGTACTCTGCTATCTGCTTGGCCAGCTCTGTCTTGCCAATGCCTGATGACCCAAGGAAGAGGAAGACGAGTGGGTGCTCGTCATCAAACCAGCCCAGCTCCTTGCGCCGGATTGTGGCTGCAACAAGGGCGATGGCACCCTCTTGGCCCACGATTACCTGCATGCAAGAATATGCAAAAGTGGTGTGTCAGTTGAGCATATTTGTACACATGAAGTTGCATTGATGTTCGAAGCTAACAGTGACATGGAAAAGAAACTAAGCATCATACAATGAGTGATGTAAAGTGATTGGAGTAACACTGGAAAATGGGAAAAGTTTTGCAGACCAGGTAATGTAAGAAACACGTAATCACTGGTTCCCGAGAGCAACAGAATGAATACCAACTGCCAAAGGAAGGAAATGCAGTTGAAGGCTGCCGAGAATGCACTGATGAGATAGGTGGATCTGCATGTACAAGGCCATTCATTAGGCAGAAGGGTAGACACAGTGTGCATTAAATAATCTTGCTATGATGTTCGTAGTGCACATCGCGCTATACGTATTGAACCACGCTACAAATGCAATGAAAACTTTGTTTTCTGCCAATACACTGGGCTTCATAACCAAGTGTCTGAGCTCGAAAGAAAGGTCAGCCCCAACCTGCAATATTCTATAAGTGGACTTGCCTATACAACTATTGTGCTAGGTGGTGGAACATGGTACATGAGGTCCCACGGGGCAATCTAAACAAGATTGACAAATTCTTCTGCACACTTATGGACAGCAATGACAATCAACATAAGGATTATAAATTTAATCGACAGCTTACCTGAACCCATTCTACGAATATCAATTCACACTGCTCTAAATCTTTGTTAAATTCCAGGGTTTTAAGTGCCAAAACCAATATCTGATTATGAGGGACATCACAGTGGGGAACTCTGGATTAACTTTGACCACCCTGGGTGCTTTAATTTATGCCTAAATCTAACTACACAAGTGTTATTGTGACTCGCCTCCACTGAAATGTGGCCACTGCAGTCGGGATTCAACCTGTGACCTTGAGCTACAGCAGCGGGTGTCTAAACCCTTATTAGTGAATGCTCTATTGAATGCTAAGTAACACTGTAGGAATTGTGATTTCTTCTCTTAACACGAGGTTAATTTTGACAATAACTATGTGCTCAAATTGAGCATGTGTAAATGTATGCATTCATGTGCAATAATGGTAAGCAGAAACAAAGGTGGAAAATTTGAGCTGAGAATTGGTAACGGTGAGCTAAGTGTGCAAGAACAGATACCATGAAACAAGTTCTGATGACGATGATGAAAATGATTTTACATATTCAAAGCTGGCTCGAAGAGCCCACAGAGTGGGCTTAGACCTGAGTGCACAAATATCTGGGTGCTTAATACTTTGTAGTAAACCTTGTTCAGTAACAAAAATAATACACACTAACAAAGCTTTTGATAAATGATGCTTCTCAAACCAGTCTAGTATATGAGAAAAATAATGTCCCCAGTGCTGATGTTTCTGGACATGAACATTCAACTTCAGCAAAAGTGAACTGGCCTATTGCACTCATGCCACAAGGGCTCAAAAGGGAGGCACAAGCCTTGATTCAAGGAGTGGCTACAGGCAACTGCTCGCCTGTCAGCAGTCTAACACCATTATATTTTTGGCAACAATCCAAGCAGTTGAACCTGCAAAAGCTTATTCAGCATGGGACCGCTGAGCCCATGCAAAGGCATACTTCCAGTTCCTGCTTACAATTTTCCACATCAGCTCAGTGAACTAGAGAAATGCCATATCTGACTAAACGGCAAGCCTGGATAGTGCAGTACAGCTTATCAATGACAGCAGACCCAGGAAGCTCCTGTCCCTTCAATGTTAGAAACCAAACAGGTCATTTTATTTTTTGCTCGTGTGACTCAACAAACATTTGTGAGACCTGACCTGTTTCACTCGTTGCTCAAGGGGGAATCGTCGTCGTTCTTCAGCTTCCCTCTGCTTGTGCTTCTTGATGTGCTCATCCGTGTACTCCTTGAGCAACTTGCGCATGACTGGGTTGCGGCTGTAGTCGACCGGCAGGTGGTTCTGGTCATTGGCCAGTGTTGGATCAGCCCCTTTCTCCAGTAGGGTCTTCACCAGCTGTGTGTCGTCAGTGAGTACTGCATAGTGCAGTGCTGTGCATCCACGAAATGAAGCTCGGTTGCTTAGCCGGTTGCTGAACTCATCTTCACGAACCACCAGCACCTGCCAGTGGAGGCAAGCCCAGATGTACTATCAACATAAATTCAAGTGTGAACAGGTCTAAACATTACACTATGATGTACACTACATTTATTTTTCGCTAGGATGGGGGGCGCTGCGATTGCTAGAGTGTGAAGACGCACCCCCACTTTGGCTCTTCGATGTTTTCTTTTGAACTTGTGTAGAAATATTACTTCACGTGGGAAAACACTGAGCAACGACACTGTAAGTGCTTCCTGTGAGTTTGGTGTGCTTTCTCATGGCTCCAACTGACATTTTTTCAGTTACGAGGACCTTTCCTACGGTGGCATGCTGACCTAAGCCCAACCACGTCTAGGCCTAGCCCGAGTGCGGCATCAGTGAGGCTGACCCGGTGAGCACAAGATGATGCAAAGGCCACCACAGCACTATTCGCACTCGAGTGGACCCAGCGCAGAAGCTCCATGCTCACCCAACCATAGAGACGCTGAAAAGTTGAAGAGTAGCCCTTCCAAAATGCAGACATCACGACGAGCGAATTGAGAGTGTTGAAATACTGAGTGAACGTCGAGCTGCAGCTTAAAGGGGAACGTGGCAATGAAAACTTTTTCTTTTTATTTATGGGAATAAATTGGTAAAATTTAGCATGCAGGTGTGGTTTGTTATGCTGATATAATAAATGCAATTAGTATTGTGCCTTCTATTATAGTTTTCGTGTTACAACAATTGACAGCCTCTAATGGTCATCCCCAAGTTAATTAATTAGACATAAGTTCACCAAGATTTTCACATCCACATGTTCACAAAGGCCAATTCTGTGCAATAAAGCTATTGGTGTATTTTTTAAATGCCAAAATGAGCATACAAATATTTTTTTCACCTTTCCTATGCATATTTTATCTTATTAATGACTTTTGCAATAAAACCATTATAAATTTTTTTTATGAGGTGCAGTTAAATATGGACAGCTTTATTGTACTCATCAATGTTTCAGGCTCTAAGTGCAAAAGACAGAATGATTTTGCCTTCATTCATTGTAGAATGGCACTGGGACAACTGAAAGCAACCTAAAAAAAAAAAATTGAAAGCTGAGAAAAAGGAGCTCAAAGTTTCATTTGTTGTAAACATTTAAATTTTTATTTTGAGCACCTAAAACCCGCCTGGGATGTAGTCCTTTGCCTGTGGGGAGACATTTGCTTTACATTTTGATGTAGATTTTTGCGTTCTTCTAGCAGTTTCGTGCACCTCAGTTGTCTTTTTCGTCATTGTGCATCCATCCATCATGCAGAGGCAGGTGACGGCGCACTCAAAACGTCCACTCTTGTATCTCGTTGTGCAATCTCTTTATTAGTGGAGTTGGAGCTGAAATCCGCAGTAGAATATTTGACACGAGAACTTCTGCTCTGCCGATGTCGCGTTGCTGTCACGACCACACGCAGACGTAACGTCACCATCGCTCACGGTCGCGCCTTCGCCTTCGCTAGAGGTCGCACCTTCACCATATCGCTCAGTCGCACCTTCACCATTGCTCACGGTCGCGTAGGTGTTCTGTAGTCGCATTGTCAGCAAAAAAATATATATATATATTTATGGGGTTTTACGTGCCAAAACCATTTTCTGATTATGAGGCATGCTGTAGTAGAGGGCTCTGGAAATTTCGACCACCTGGGGTTCTTTAACGTGCACCTAAAATCTAAGTACACGGGTGTTTTCGCATTTCGCCCCGTCAAAATGCAGCCGCCGTGGCTGGGATTCGATACTGCGACCTAGTGCTCAGCAGCCCAACACCATAGGCAATGAGCAACCACGGAGAGTTCGCATTGTCAGCAGCGCACGCAGGTGGGCTTTCCCTGTCACTGACGTGCGCCGGTTGTGCCTCGTCAACAAACTCGGCGGCATCCGCTTCTACGAGTAGTTTTCTCCCTCTTTTCTACGCCGTTTGTGGTCTTCCGTACACGTGGGCCAGCAAATGGCAGGGCTAGCAAATGGCAGGGCGAAGTCGTATTTGTCGACAACATGAAGCAAAGGCAAGTGTTTTGACGTAGTAGTTCTGCGGAAAACCGCAAGGTGGAGACAAGTAATTAATAAAGGGAAAATCAGACATCCACCCGTTCGTAGCAATTGCTACAAAGGAAAACCACATGGTTTCCTCGAAAGAAAAGCCTCAGAGTTGAAGAAAAATTCGTCCTGGTCCAGGCCTCGAACCTGGGACCAATGCCTTTTTGGGGCAGCTGCTCTACCACCTGAGCTAGCAGGTGGATGTCTGATTTTCCCTTTATTAATTACTTCTCTCCACCTTGCAGGTTTCCGAAGAACTACTACGTCAAAACACTTTCCTTTGCTTTGTGCTGTCGACAAATTCGACTTCACCCTGCCATCTTCTAGCCGCCTGGTTAGCTCAGATGGTAGAACGGCTGCCCCGGAAACTGGAACTGGAAAAAAAGAACTGGTTGACTGGAAAAAACTTCGAATTGTCACCGGGGATTCTTTTATGGACTTTGAACAATTCAGTGCTATGATTGCGGAGACGCGGAGACGATGCAATGGCACTACAACTCACATGGATATGCACTTTGCAAATCTATGGTGGAAGGTCAACCATTTGACACAGCAATGTCGGTATAAAGGAAAGCATCATAAAGATCTCATGCACCTTAAAGATCAATACCGACTCATCAAGGAATCCCAACAACATTTAGAAGGAGACATGTGGCACAATACAAGCGCAAAGCTTGGCTGGGAACCCGGTCTAAAAAGGTTATGCCAGATTCTGAGGAGCCTGCTTGGCAGAAAGGCGCGCCTCCTGTCACAGAACTCTTTTTGCAAGAGGAGCCTGCAGTGCTGGAAAAACCGTGTCATCCACGCTTTCTTCCCGCATGCTGCCGAAACGCCTCCGGAACCGCTACCTTCTGCCATGATAGACAACACGAAAGCGGAGCTGGACACGCCCTTTACGCTTGGTGAAGTCATAACCCTTGCACAAGCCAAAACGAAGTCCACTCCTGGGCACAATGGATGAAATAATTGGGCGAACTCTCCCACCGTCAAACAGCCACGCTAACTCGGAGGATGCTGATGTTCCGTGTGCTCCGGAGCCTTCTCATGCGGACTCGAGCCTTTGCAGTCCTTTTATTGGCATACAGCAGCAGCACAAAACTGTCAGAAATACAGGCATGCTTGGTTGCATGTAAGCAGAGGTGCTTGCAGCAATGAATCGACCACTTATTCCTTGCACAGAGGCCTTAAAACGTAAATAAAATGACCTTTCTTTGAGACATTCGTTTTTTTCGACCATTCAATAGTTTGTGATTATTTATGTTCCTCGTGGAGTCCGAATTATCGGTTGTCAGCTATATTTAGCTCCAAGGAATCAAAGATATTAGTGGTAGCAGAGCAATTCCAGCATCATAATGTCCATTAATTTAAACATTCCTGTAATATTTTGCAGATGCTGCCACTAACCATTTTGCCCTCTTGTGTTTTTTTTTTTTCATATTATATTTATATGTCAGTTTAGAGTATCTGTTTTACTTATGACAGTCCACGTTTCATTGAACTCTGGTCTGTGAATTACCTAAATTCCAAACCACTGTCATATATAATGACATAGCTGGGTTAGTTTATTTACCTCCAGGGAATGAAGCTGTTTCTCACGCGCCATTTGGTAAACGTTGCTGAATTCATCACCAGCATCAATGTCGGCACCAGCTTCGAGAAGGGCCAGGACACAGTCACAATGCCCACTGATGGCAGCAACATGCAACAGTGTCCAGCCCAATGCATGGCGGCAGTTCGGGTCTGCACTTTTGTCAGCCAAGAGACGTCGAAGCTCATCTGCATTGCCAAGCTTGGCAGCACGAAACAATTTCTCCTCCTGAGCGCTGCTGCTGGTTTTGTTGGCCATCAAGTAGCCACCAAGGCCTACAGGCACAGCAGCAAATCCGAGTCCTCTACACTTCCGTGACACTGGCAGACGCTGCTGCAACCAGGCACCCCTGAGAAAGCAAGAGGACATCAAAATTATCAGTACAGTCAAACCTCAGCATAGCCAACAAAGATATAATGATAATGATGTAAATCACTAATGCTCATAACAGATATTGGATATAACAAAGATATTTTCGTGTCCGATACGACTTTGTTATAATGAGGTCTGTCTGTAACAGGGCAGTGTGGGTTTCTTCTTTTTCAGGCACCACTTAATTCTGTAACCTGAGCAGTCAATTTCACCATATTTCTGGTGTACTTAGTATCACAAAATCTCACAGCATTGAAAAAGATTGATGACGATGATTCATGAAATTTATTAGCTAGTGTGTGAACAGAGTGGCGACATAAGCGGACCAAGAGCTCCAAGTGAGGCAAGGCAAGGGGCAGTTCTAGGAGGTGGGGCATGCGGCTGACTGCAGTTGCCAGGACCAGGTGGCGCAAGTGCGGCGGCAAGAGGGGAAAGAAGACGCGGGTGGCATGAAGTGTGGTGTGTGCGGATAGACAGCGTGCTTTAAGAGTCACAGAATGCGGTAGTAAAGTGAATGTTTGCGACGGACGTGTTGGCCTTTTGTCGTGCATAACAAACACGAGGGCCAGATATAGCAAAAGAGCGGAAAAATTGAAAAAGGCTGGTGATTTTCTATTTTTCGCTGCATTTCATTGTGCCCAGAAATTGCGCACATCATGGCCAAGCTAGGAAAACTGCTTTAGCTACAGAACATGACCAACTGTTTTGCATGCAAAGTACTTAGAAAATACAGGCATTCCAGACATTTGGCTGATATTGAGACTACCAGAAGCAAAGAAAGGCTCCTACCGTAAAATTCCGAGCAAGCACCCCCCTCCCCTCAGCAAGTCGAAATCACTGGCTAAGTAGGGGGGGGGGGGGGGCGCTATCCCGGAACAGCGCCGAAATTCAAGATGGCGGCGACATTTTCCCACGAGGAAAAAAGAAAGCGCAGTGCACATGGATTTAAACTTTTGTTTACTTCTAGGAACATGAACTTTATTGAGCGGAAGACTCATGATTGCTATGTCAATCACTTTCAAATCCATAGAAAGATTCCTCCGAGTCATTCGCAAAAAGAAGTTCACAGCATTCTGCTTGAAGCCCACCCCGGCCTTCCGGCGCTATGGCTCCAACATCTGCCAGTCCACCATGCAGGTCGCCATCCTCCGAGCCATTGAGTGCGTTAGTAATGCCGCGTCCCTTGAAGGAGTGTGCCTGTCTCCTTGGGTACAGCAGTCCACGCCTCGGCAACAAAACCGAGAGCATGCTGGTGCGACGGCTTCTTCAGGTTTCCTTTGTGCGTCCTCTCTTCTTCGCGCATATATTCTTCCCACAAACGCCATAGGGTGGACTTGAAAGGCTTGTTCCAGTAGACGTCAGCCGGCTGCAGGATGCTCGTGCACCCCGCAGGCACATAGAGCACGTCGATATCGCACTCCTCGAAAGCATTATTGGCAGCTTGCGTATTGTAAGATTCGTCGGACGATCTCGCCGCTGCCACCATTTGTTAGAGTTGTCTCCCCGCTGCCATTCAGATGTAAGATTTGGCAGTCGTAACTGTAGGAAGGAGCTTGACTCTTCGTCGAGACTTAGGAGAGCAGGATTTATTTACATGTTATTTACAGTTGAACATGAGATACATCGACAGTCTAGTGTGACTCCCAAATGGAGCCCGCAAGATGAGCATACAGCAAACAGCTTACGAGCACACAGCTCACGAGTACATTTCTAGCACGACAACGAGCACACACTAGCAGCCAACAATCGCTGCTTATATGCACTTTGCTGCAGTTTTGCTGCAGTCAAGCTCGAAATGTCGACACGTTTGGCATATGTTTCTTCCGTTTTCTCGATGCCATTGTACAACCTCAACTTTCTTTGCCACTGTGTTAGAAATCATCGGCATTGCGAACTTCACAATGCCAAAATAAGACAAAAAATGGCACATGCGAACAAGCACGCGAATGGCTTGAAAGGAAGGATTGGACTGGATTATCTTCTTGGACTTGATGGGGCAGACCAGTGCTGCTCAGGCGCAGTGCATGATAAGGGCGCAGGTGGGGGGAGGGGGCACTTTCCCGGAACAGCGCGAAAATATGAAATAGACAGTAAAGTTAGGGAGGGTGCCCTTGCATGGGTGCCCTTGCTTGTTCAGAATTTTACGGTACTATATGGCCACATACTGGTGTGGCCAGCAAGCATGCGTCCAGCCATTTCCCTTTCATAGTGTTTTCTGGAGCACACTTTTTGAGTGAGTGAGTGAGTGAGTGAGTGAGTGAGTGAGTGAGTGAGTGAGTGAGTGAGTGAGTGAGTGTGAGTGAGTGTGAGTGAGTGAGTGAGTGAGTGAGTGAGTGAGTGAGTGAGTGAGTGAGTGAGTGAGTGAGTGAGTGAGTGAGTGTTTTATTTACAGTAAGCAATATACAAAGCTCACTGCAGGGGCTAAACGCAATCAAGCCTGACAAAGGTCCCTGTCCCTCCACAGTTCGTGGCAGCTCACACGCTTCCAGTTCAACAGAGTAAAAAGAAAGGGGGGATTGCAGTACATCAGTTTCGGGAAAATGGACAACTAGCCACTTGCAAGAGTACACATAACAAATCACATAAACAAGAGAAAAATTTACATAACATCTTTAAATAATCTTACAGAAGAGGTCGCGCATGCCAAAATATATAGCTACACAAAATAAATTCCAAAAAATTGGAAACTTAGAATGCATGAGGATGCAATGAAATTACATTATACCTGAAAACACTCAGAATACTAATTCTTGAATCATTTAAGCATTGGTCGAGGCATGAAAATCCACAGGTTAATGTTGATACCGTATACATGTGGTAATTAATAAGTTCTTTGCATGTTTTTTTAAATGCAGCACTACTAGCTTTAATGTTCAATATAGCTGCAAAGATATTCAAAACATGATGTGCCTGGTACGCAGCGCTTTGTTTTCCGTAATTAGTTCTTACTTTAGGTGCTCATTTCTTTTGCTCTCATAAACAGTAGTATAGTTTTACAATGCGGCTTAGTTCATATAATTTATTTTGTTGAATTACTTGGAGCAATCTAAAACAGCACAACTGATCAACCCTGAGCATAGAATGTTTTATGAACAGTGGAGCAGTTGGCCTGTCTTGTAATTTGCGCCTGTACTTTTCGAAACAGCACAATATTTTCTTCTGCATAGTCATAAGTCCAACGTAATTTCTTTGCAATGTTGTTCCCCAGATTAATAAGTTACCTTAGAATGAAAGAGTGCATAGTACATATTTAGTTTTAACCTTAATGGGATTAAGTGTACTGTTTCGTGAAAACAACCAACTATTCGCGCTAATACGGTAATCAGGTGATTTACATGTGCATTCCAGTTTAATTCCTCCTGAAACCACATACCATGAAATTTTTATTCCCTAATGTGTGTAATACAATTTCCTTCAAATGTGACACGTATTTTACTTATAGCTTGTTTATAGGTCGGAATGTCATATAGGTTTATTTTTTTTGGCATTTAAGCGTAGCTTATTTTGCCTTAACCATTCTGAAAGATGCCTTAAATGGTTATTTACACTGACTTCAAGTGATATTAAATTTTCTGATGAAAAGAAAATGTTTGTATCATCAGCGTACATAATAAGTTCAGGGAAATCACGAATTTCTACAATATCATTTAGATAAGCAAGGAACAATAGTGGCCCCAATATGGACCCTTGGGGGACTCCTTAGTTTAACTTTATCTTTTTAGATATTGTGCTTTTAATTTGCATGAATTGATAGCGATCTTCGAGGTAACTTTTGAAGAGTTGAAGTGCGACTCCACGCACTCCATACCTCGACAATTTCTGAATTAGTAGCTGGAATTGTATGGAGTCAAATGCTTTTTGAAGATCAAGAAAGAGCCCAAGAGTGTATTTTTTTCTTTTCCATATGGTCGATTATCTTATCCTTGATATATAATAGAGCTTGTTCCATTGACTTACTTTTTTGGAACCCACACTGACTCTTTGTTAATATATGAGGTATATAAAAAAAAAAAAGAATGCAAGTCTATTGTAAATTACTCCAAATATTTTTGATATTGTCGGAAGCACAGATATTGGTCGATAATTTGCTAAACTATTGATATAACCACCTTTATGTACTGCAGTGGCTTTTGCCACCTTTAACTGTTCTGGAAATACACTGGCAGTGACTGTGAGGTTGATAATATGGGCCAATACATCACATATCAATGGTGATATCAATTTCAACTCAGCAGAACCTATTTCAATCCCTGATGCAACATTATTTTTAAGCTTTCTGATTAAGTTTTCTACTTAAACCGGATGTGTGGGTACCAAAAAAATTGAATAAGGCACAGTAGACTTTTCAGCAGTTGGGGCACTTTCCGCATTTCCATCGGTTGCAACATAGGAGCTTGCGTTTATAAAATGTTCGTTCATGACATTGGCCAAACTTTCACCACTGAGTGTTTCGCCATTAATTGTGAGGTCCTGTGACCTATGACAGCCTTTATTCCTGTTCGTAAGCCAATTTATGACTTCCCATAATTTCCTCTGATTGTTGTAAATTTTTTTTTTTGGTGAATAAGAACCAATTTTGCAGCACAGTCTAACTGGCAGTGCTCAAAACTGTGGGAAAATTTTTTAACTGAAAGCTGGCTAAGTAGATTTGTTTCCTGGTAACAAAGAGCAAACAAGGTGAGCAAACCTCTTTTGCCCTGCCTGCTTCCATCATTATGAGCATGATTCAAATGGATAACAATACAGCAGCGATCAACCCTAATTATATTACAGCATTTTTTTTTTCTAGAAGAGCAAAAGAGCATTAAAACTCTAATTTACATGGCGATGCAGACAAAGCATTGCCACAAATAAATTTTTTCTTCTAACTGGCCTTCCCATCTTGTGTTTCAAAAGTCAGAGCTAATGTTAGATTGTTTAAAACTCTGTGTCCCTGTTCTTCATTCTTTACACTGCTTGTTCTCAGGCGCCTTTCTGCCCGAGTTGGTCCACATTTTTCAATGAACATGAATGACGACCGTTAACTGTGGGTCAACACCACGTCTTTTTTTATGCTTTATTTCTACACTGTGCAGCCCCATTCCGTGCAGAAGTGGGACTCATGTAGAGAAAGAAAATTAAGAAATGATTGCAACGCACATGCCTTAAAATCAACACATACTCAGAACAATACGGATACAAGGTACTTGAAAGTGGATAACCAAATATAGTTAATTGTGCTTAAAAACTGGTTCAGTGGTAAGGAATGCATGTTGGCTCCTAATTTACATGATCAATGGTTACTAGAAAGAAACTATACTTGAATATATTAGTATACATGCAAGGTTAAGCTCTTCGAAAGTCCTTGTCCTAGAAGACGTAGCAGGTGTCTAATATCTTGTGTTAGATGACAAGGCCCAATATTAATACAGTGTAGAAACTTTTAACAGCTTAACAGCATGACATGAAGCTTAACAAGAACAAACTTGAAAATCTTCCCCATTTTCCTTGCGGTTTCTTTCTTTCCCTTGCACAATGCGCATTGCACAAATGCACTGTGCAGTGTCCCGACAGACTCGACGCCCACCTCAGCAGCAGGGTTCCTGCGCTAGTCCTGAGCCAGTGCAGCCTGCCAGCCACTCGCAGCTCGCGACTGACCGCTCGTAGCACAGGCGTGGCCCACATGGCTATCAGATGTCCTTGTACAGCAGGTCGTATTGAGGTGTGTGGGAACTCTCGATTGGGGATGTCACAATGAGCTTGCCTCGCATGGCACCCCGGTAGACCACTTCCACCAGGTCAATCACATCCTGCTTGGTCTTGAAGCAGCCTACAAACTTGGTGTGGTCGGCACTCCTGAAATTGACAACTCAAAATCATGCTGCTCCATGTTGCAGCTACTGTGCTGGAGCATATTAGGCAGGCAAGCCACAAATTCAATTTACCAAAATCCTGCAACATGAACTTATGAGGCTGTAACTTGGAGGACAATAAAGAGGTTTTAAAAGATGCAAAGGCTCATGAAAAGGCTCATGCAATGAACAACAGAATGGAAAATTATAGGCATAACATATAGACATAAAAATCAGCATCTTTAACTTGGCATGATGTTCTGCTTCTAGCATATAGCGACTATCAGCAGTCTTGCCTGAGCAGAACGACACTTTAGTGCTTCCATCTTTTCCTTGGTATTCTGAGGAAGCAGCCAGGTCCAATGTCTACTAGGGTGCTACCATACCACATCAGTGCACACAGTGTTATTTGAAAAGAAATGGGGCATATTCCATGAGAAATAAACCTGATGCACCAATTGTTACTATCGACGCAACAAACAGCCTATCCCAACATTGGGATTGCAACACTACTAGGTTTTGTAGAGGTAAAGAAGTGTTAAATTAAATTATGGGGTTGTATGTGCCAAAACAATGGTCTGATTATGAGGCACGCCATAATGAGGGACCCCGGAAATTTGGACCACCTGGGGTTCCTAACTTGCACTTAAATCTAAGCACACAAGTGTTTTCACATTTTGCCTCCCAAATGCGGCCGCCGTGGTTGGGATTCAATCCCGCAACCTCATGCTTAGCAGCCCAACACTATAGCCACTAAGCAATCAAGGCAGGTTCAAAGCAGTGTGGACTTAATTCATCACACTGTCTGAGCCTTCAAGACTGGAGGCAAAGCTTTCTTTGAGAGTTGCAATGATCGTTTCTTGTCATATTACCATAACCATGTATTAGAGTTCGGTTAATAGGATTATGCTTCTGAAAGTGGATAGTTGTTGGCAGTGAGGATATTTCACTACCATTTTTTTTTTCATTCAGCTGAGAACAAGACTGCTCCCCAGCGCGACTGTAGGGCCAGCACAGAAAGGTATATAAGCTGATTCGCCTACATTTATTAAAATGCAGCATACACCTTTGCAGGTGTTTTCCATCTCCCCATGAGCTTTTCCTCTCTTATGCATTTTCATGTGACCTCTTTGGCTGCTGAGCAAGAAGCACACACACTCACACCAAACCCTGGTGTAGAAGACAAAGATGTTTCACTTGAACCAAATGGCAGCAAGGATTAGAACATCACTAGATGATACTGCAGTTGAGATTAAGAAGTGGAGTTTGGCAAGTAATGTACAGTCAAATCTCGTTATAAGGAAATATGCATATTTATTTATTTATTCATACTGTCAACCCTCTGCTGAGGGTTCTTACAGGCAGGGTTTAAATACAGGCAGACCATATATACAGGTGCATCAAGCGGCAGCGGAATCACAAAAATACATGTTTAAAAATGTTTCAAATTCACAAACATCACTGGCATTTGCCACAAAGCTTGGTATCGCGTTCCAGAGTTCAATCACAGCAGGGCAAAAAGAAAAGCGGAACACATCACTGTGAGCAAAGTATGGGCGTTAAACATACTGATGATTAACACGACTGCTTCGTTTTCCTGGAAGCTGCACATACTCATCTTTGTTGATTTTTAAATGTCTATGTAGTATTCTAAAAAGCACTTTCAGATGATTTTTTTGCCTTCGTACTTCTAGTGCTTCCAGTTCACAAGACTGCAACATCAGTGTGACGGAATCTAAATGGCGGTACTTTGAGCATATGAAGCGCGCGGCTCGACGTTCAACTTTTTCTAACCTTGTATTCATTTCTTTCTGATGAGGGCTCCAGATGACTGAGGCATATTCAAGTAAAGGTCTAACAAAAGTTTCATAAGCTATCAGCTTTACATCTCGTGCAGCTTGACCTAGTTTTTGCCTTAATAAACCTAGTCTCTGATTCGCCTTCGAGCACATTTTCTATGTGCGTATGCCATGTCAGATTATGCGTGATTGTTATGATTATATAACAAAGTAAGTGAAATTCCCAAGGTTGAAACACCCATAGAGATTCATAGTACAGTATATGCAATAATGAATATAATTAAGTAATGAATATAACGAAGTAATTCTGGCTCCCATTTCCACTTCATTATAACAACGTTAGGATGGTTAGCTGGGCAAATGTTAATAAACATGAATGCACACAGATAAACTGTGATAGCGCTCACTGCATAAAATATTGGCATTTTTTCTTGATTAAACGTTGTTGGAAGTGGCGCCTAATGTGTACATTTCTCTCTTTGTCCATCATCACCTTCGCACCTTTCACATCAAATTATTAGAACGATGTTTTACTGTAATGCACAGAACCGATAACCGATGCGTCTCAAAGTGTGGAGACACATCCACCTATCAGTGTGCAACACAAATTGCAGCCCTCTTTTCACAAGTACACGGAACTCTTGAAATAGGCTCTGCAGTTGTCTGCTCCCTTCATTTGTGCCCTCTGGCATGCGGTAGCAATGCCTCTCATTGGTCATTGTATGTGAAGTCAGATATTCTCTTACATCATGTCATATTCTGGCTTTTTGAACATTTTTCCCATTATTACAACTCACCTTTACCTTGACCAGGTTCACATGTCTAAAAAGAAAGACCAGAATGCTTAAGCATTGTAAACAATACAGAAACTACATAATATGAAACAATTTCGAATATCCTAATGGCATTATCGGGCCACAGCAACATTTCACTGGCCACGTAGCGAATTTTCGGCCACTTCAGCTGCTTTACTTATGAATGCAATTTACTTGAGCAAATCTTTAGTTCAGGATTTCAAGGGACCTGTTGATAGCGTTTGCTTGAATGATGGTTAATTACGTCATATGTGAATTAAGAACTTCCCTTCGGCGTGGGAACCCTTGTTCGAGCAAAGTTAGGTTGAGTGTAATTAACAATGCAAATAGTCATGACGCAACATAGGCTTTCATTGCGCAACTACATTCTATCAGCACTCCAAATACCGGGCGATACCATTTCGCTAGCTTACCTGCTGCTTTCTATTTTGATATGTTGGCCATTGAAGAAGAACACCGTGGCTGGCGTAATGGTGACGTCGAAGTACCTTGTGTAAACTGGCACGGAGTGTGGTTCTACGGCGTACACCTCTGCCATACGAGACAGCAGAGGCGCCGCCTTGTTCAGCTGCACAAATCAACACGTGACACGGCGTCAGTCAACCAGCAATTAAATACTTTCAATGATCGCGGACCATGACAATTCATCAGCTTCACTTACAATGTCATCTATCCGCAGGCAATCAGCTTCTTCCCCAAATCTCAGCACAAGCACTTTGTCCACTGTTCCCTTAATAGCTCGATCGACCTCTTTTTTTGTAATTAGTTTTCTGAGACCGATATTCATCAATGACGGGGGCTGCCGGTTTACAGATCTCTCAAGTGAAGCTAAGCGCTCTTATGCGAGAATTGGACTAGTGGCAGTGATTTTTCCTCGCGTAGGTGAAGCGTGTCTGCTTTCTTCTGAGCTGGTATTATCAATTCAGAATGATACTCTAGAACAGTCGCGGATATTGCGCATGATGCAACGTGCACAGTACGTACGAGAGCGGCAGCGGGCGCACCGTAGCAGCTGCGGCTTCGAATGGCTAATGACATTTGTCAAGAAAACTAGTCAAAGCCGCAAATGAGTTACTTATTGATGATGATACTGATCCCAGAAGGGCATGCAGAAGAGCCGAAGCGCAGAAGCGGGCGAGCGACGGGCATCGCCATGGCGAGAGATGGTTTTCGGCATGGTTTTCGGCGCCGCCTTGTTCAGCTGCACAAATCAGCTCGTGACACGTCGTCAGTCAACCAGCAATTAAATACTTCCAATGATCGCGGACCATGACAATTCATCAGCTTCATTTACAATGTCATCTATCTGCACCCAATCAGCTTCTTCCCCAAATCTCAGCACAAGCACAAGCAAGGTGCTCCGACGCATATATACACACTCTAAAAAAAGTTTACTCCCTTTGGGGCTTATCTTGTCCCCAAACAATAATCGTACGATGCCGCGCGTTTCCTCTCTTGAAAACTCGGCGCTCGCTACTTTCCTGTCAAGAATGCTGGGTCAAGCTGATAACGCGCAAGTGTGGTGTAGTGTAGCGCAAGTCGTTCGTGACTACACTCTTAGAAAAATTTACACCCTTTGGGGCTTATCTTGTCCCGCAACAATATTCGTCATCTGTCTTAATTGTCCACATTTCCTTTCTTTAACGCTGCGAGCTAGGTACTTCCCACTCACGAACGGCATGCGTTCCGCTCCGTTCCAAAAACTTTTATTTCCATCAGAGAAGGAGACCCCCTAGCTACTCCCGGCCCCTGGCGCGCAGGCCTAGGGACAGGGGTGGGGGTCTCCGCGACTAGATGCAGGCAAAGAGTTGTTGGCTCTTCGCGGCCTCTGCGGCCAGATGGATGGCTCTCCTCTGCATGGCGGGGTCCGCGCTTTGCAGAAGGGTGTCCCAGGCTTCTCTACTATTTATTCCTTCCTTGACACCTGGGGAGTCTACGCATTGCCAGATTATATGGTCGAGGGTCCCCCTCTCCCCGCATCTCTTACATTTATCGTCTATATCTTCGTCTTTCAGTACGTGTGACGCCCATACTGGATTTATGTAGTTTCCTGCTTGCAGTCTGCGCCAGGCTCTCGCCTCTCTATTTCCGAGCTCCTTGTCCGGAGGGGGGACAGTTCTACGCTGAAGCTCATAGTTTTCGATTATTTCTGTGTACGTCTGTAGTCTCTCGTCTAGTTCCTTGCAAGCGGGCGGCTCTGTTCCTGCCCGGAAGTAGAGATCTCGGGCTAGGAAGTGTGCCGCCTCGTTGCCTGGGACCGATCGACGTGTGAGCTGGTGCCCATACGAGGCTGATTTTTCTGTCAATTTTCTTTCCTCTTAGTATTCGTATCGCTTCTGGTGCGATTCTGCCT
This sequence comes from Dermacentor variabilis, assembly GCF_050947875.1. Lineage (NCBI taxonomy): Eukaryota > Metazoa > Arthropoda > Arachnida > Ixodida > Ixodidae > Dermacentor > Dermacentor variabilis. The sequence goes on along the minus strand of NC_134576.1, from coordinate 144,907,039 downwards.
TTTCCGTAATTGTGGATGGCTGTTTTGCTGTCGCTTATTATGTAGCTCGCCTCGGTCCCGACACAGGCAAGCGCGATTGCTACTTCTTCCGCTGCTTCCGGATTGCGGCTGCGTATTGTTGCTGCTGAGACTGCTTCGCCTTGGCCATCTACCACCGAGGCTACTGCCGCACCCAGTTTGCCGCTGGCCGCATCCGTGTACGCCACTATCTCCCTATCTATTTCGCTGAAGCGTGTGACCAGTGCTTCGGCTCTCTTTTCCCTTCTTTCTTTGTTGAAGGTGGGGTGCATGTTTTTGGGAAGTGGGTCTATCCTTAGCTGTTCACTGATTTCTCTTGGGTTGTCACATTTCTTTTGCATGCCTCTGTCTGTCTGCAGCCCCACCATGTTCAGGATAGCTCTGCCTGTATATGTTTGGCTGAGTCTTTCCTGTTGGGCGGTTTTAACTGCTTCGGCTGTTTCTTGCCATGTATTGTGAATTCCCATTGTTAGGAGTCTCTCAGTGGAGGTGCCTATGGGTAGTCCGAGTGCTCGTTTATAGCATCTTCTGATTATCGAGTCTAATTTGTGTCTTTCTGAAGCCCGGATGTTAAGGTATTGTGTGGCGTAGCTAAGTCTGCTGATGACGTACGCTTGTACTAGCTTAACTAGGCTTCTTTCTCTTAGCCCTCTCCCCTTGAGAGCTATTCTTCTGAATATCCCGGTGACTTGTGCTGCATAACCTTCCAGTTTCCTTATGGTTTCGTCGTTGTATCCATTGTTTTGGATGAAAAGTCCTAATATTCTTATCTTATCTACTTTGGGTACTGGTTTGCCCCAACCGTGATGTTGAGATCGCTGTCTCTTTTCAGCCTTAATGATTTGGGGTTGTACATTAAGAGTTCCGATTTTTCTGGTGAGCAAGTAAGCCCCCTAGTTGCTGCATACTCGATTACTGTGTCCGCGGCTGTTTGCAGTTTGTTTTCTATTTCCGCGTCGTTACCTTTGTTTATCCAAACATTTATATCGTCTGCGTACATGCTGAAGTCTAAATTTTCTATTTTCCTGAGTTTAGCCGGGAGGCCCCTCATAGCCAGATTGAAGAGGAGTGGGGAGAGTACAGATCCTTGCGGGGTACCTCTGTTTCCCAGTTCTATTTCTTCCGATTCCAAATCCTGGTATCTAATATTTGCCATCCTGTTTGTCAGGAAGTTCTTTATATAGTTGTAGGTTCTGCATCCTACACCTATTTCTTGCATTTCTGTCAGGATTGCCTCATGTTTGACATTGTCAAAGGCTTTCTTGAGGTCTAGAGCTAGGATTGCTTTTATATCTCTTGAGCTTGAGTTTATGATGTCGTACTGAAGCCGCAGCATCACGTCCTGGGTACTTAAGCCCGGTCGGAATCCAACCATCTCATTCGGCCATAGTTCGTTTCCCTCCATGTGTCGGGTTAACCTTGTCTGGATTACATGTTCCATTAATTTCCCTACGCATGATGTGAGGGAGATCGGCCTGAGATTCTCTAGCTTAGGGGGCTTGCCCGGTTTGGGGATTAGTATGATGCTAGCCTCCTTCCATTGTTTCAGGAGTTCGCCTTTCTTCCACACCTGTAGAATGTATTTGGTTATAGCTGTGATCGACTCATTGTCTAGGTTCCGCAGCATTTTGTTTGTTATCCCATCTGGGCCTGGGGCCGATTTCGTATTAAGTCTGATTATTTCTGCTCTCACTTCTGCCTCTGTTATGGGTGCATCTAGCTCCTCATTTAGGGGTCCCCCATATTCTGGTAGGTTGGTGCGAGTCACGTTTCCTATGTATATTTGTTTGATCTCTTCCATGAAGCTCTCGTCTGTTCCGTCGTATTTATGTCGTGTTTTGGCTAGCCTTATGTTTGTCTGCGACTTTGATTGGGTTGGGTCTAGCAGGTGTCTTAGGATGTTCCATGTTTTAGCTAAACTCATACCTTTTTCCATGTCGATTATCACACAACGATTATCGTTGTGTGACAGAAGGGGCACTCCAAAGGGTGTAAACTTTTCTTAAAGTGCACTGTTAAAACGGTTGCACCCTTTGGGGTGTAAATTTGTCCCACAACAATAATCGTCATCTGCCTTGTTTGCGTTTCCTTTCCTGAAACCTCGGCGCTCGCTACTTTCCTGTCGAGAATGCTGCGTCACACTGATAACGCGGCGCCTTTCGTGACTGGGAAGTACCGGGCTCGCCGCGTTAGAGAAAGGAAACGCGGGCAAGACGGATGGCGATTATTGTTGTGGGACAAGATAAACCCCAAAGAGTGTACATTTTTCTAAGAGTGTGTAGGACAATTATACACCCCAAAGGGTGCAGCCGTTCTAAGAGTATAAGAAAATGTTAACACCCTTTGGGGTGCATATATATGCCACACTCTAAGACAATTTGCACCCTTTGGGGTGTATATTTGTCCCTCAACGATAATCGTCATCAGTCTTGCCCGCGTTTCCTTTCTTTAACGCTGAGAGCCCGGTACTTCCCAGTCACGAACGGCATGCGCGTTGTCAGTGTGACGCAGCATTCTCGACAGGTATGTAGCGAGCGCCGAGTTTTCAGGAAAGGAAACGCAAGCAAGGCAGAAGACGATTATCGTTGTGGGACAAATTTACACCCCAAAGGGTGCAACCGTTTTAAGAGTGTATGTCATGCTGATAACGCGCATGCCGTTCGTTACTGGGAAGTACCGGGCTCGCAGCGTTAAAGTAAGGAAATGCGGGCAAGACAGATGATTATCGTTGTGTGGCAGATATGCACCCCAAAGGGTGCAACTGGTTTTACACACTGTTAGAACGGTTACACCCTTTGGGGTGTAAAATTGTCCAACAACAATAATCGTCATCTGCCTTGCTTGCGTTTCCTTTCCAGAAAACTCGGCGCTCGCTACTTTCCTGTCGAGAATGCTGCGTCACACTGATAACGCGGCGCCTTTCGTGACTGGGAAATACCGGGCTCGCCGCGTTAGAGAAAGGAAACGCATCAAGGCAGGTGGCGATTTTCGTTGTGTGGCAGAAGGGGGCACTCCAAAAGGTGTAAACTTTTCTTACACTCTAAAAACAGTTGCACCCTTTGGGGTGTATATTTGTCCCACAACAATAATCGTCATCTGTCTTGCCCGCGTTTCCTTTCTTTAACGCTGCGAGCCCGGTACTTCCCAGTAACGAATGGCATGCGCGTTGTCAGTATGATAGCATTCCCGACAGGAAAGTAGCGGGCGCCGAGTTTTCAAGAAAGGAAACGCAAGCAAGGCAGATGACGATTACTGTTGTGGGACAACGTCATCTGCCTTGCTTGCGTTTCCTTTCTTGAAAACTCGGCGCTCGCTACTTTCCTGTCGGGAATGCTGCATCACACTGATAACGCGCATGCCGTTCGTAACTGGGAAGTACCGGGCTCGCAGCGTTAAAGAAAGGAAACGCGGGCAAGACAGATGACGATTATTGTTGTGGGACAAATATACAACCCAAAGGGTGCAACTGTTTTTAGAGTGTACACTCTTAGAAATATTTACACCCTTTGGGGCGTATCTTGTCCCACAACAATAATCGTCATCTGTGTTGCCCGCGTTTCCTTTATTTAATGCTGCCAGCCCGGTACTTCCCAGTCACGAACGGCATGCGCGTTATCAGTGTGACGCAGCTTCTCGAAAGGAAAGTAGCGAGCGTCGAGCTTTCAAGAAAGGAAACTCGGGCAAGACAGATGACGATTATTGTTGTGGGACAAGATAAGCCCTAAAGGGTGTAAATATTTCTAATAGTGTAGTGTATGGAGTGTATTGTTGTGTGGCAGATATACGCCCCAAAGGGTGTACGTTCTGCATCTATGGGAGTGCGAGGAGCTCCGTCCTCAGGGTGCACTCTAAGAACAGTTTACACCCTTTGGCTTGCCCCTTCTGCCACACAAAAATAATCGTCATCTGCCTTGATGCGTTTCCTTTCTTTATCGCTGCGAGCCCAGAACTTTCCAGTAACGAATGGCACGCGCGTTATCAGCATAGAACAGTTTACACCCTTTGGAGTGCCCCTTCTGATAACGCGCGTGCCGTTCGTCACTGGAAAGTTCCGGGCTTGCCGCGATAAAGAAAGGAAACGCATCAAGGCAGATGACGATTATCCTTGTGTGGCAGAAGGGGCAAGCCAAAGGGTGTAAATTGTTAATAATAATAATATTTGGGGTTTTACGTGCCAAAACCACTTTCTGATTATGAGGCACGCCGTAGTGGAGGACTCCGGAAATTTTGACCACCTGGGGTTCTTTAACGTGCACCTAAATCTAAGCACACGGGTGTTTTCGCATTTCGCCCCCATCGAAATGCGGCCGCCGTGGCCGGGATTCGATCCCGCGACCTCGTGCTCAGCAGCCCAACACAGTGTAAATTGTTCTTAGAGTGTACACTCTAAGAACAGTTTACACCCTTTGGAGTGCCCCTTCTGCCACACAACGATAATCGTCATCTGCCTTGATGCGTTTCCTTTCTTTAACGCTGCGAGCCCGGTACTTTCCAGTAACGAACGGCACGCGCGTTGTCGGCATTTCCTGTCTTCGCGCCACTTCTTTCGTTCCAGGAAGGCTGATGCGGAGCGTCTCTATTCAGCTTTAGCGCCAATTATCTGATCTCAAAGCACAGACGCACATGTCCCGTCTATACTGTCTATACTGACTGCGCATCGGTTGGAAAAATGAAGTTCACGCATTTTCCGCTTGTTGATGCCAAAGGAGCATCAGGCACGTCATCGCTGCAAGCTGCAGATACAGTTTCTGATATGACCTGATTACATGGGCCATCTGGGTTTGGCGCTTGAGAGGGCCCGTTCACACAAATTTCAAATGTGTCTGACGACGATGCAGCGCACGAATGCACTTCCTCAGCAAATGCAGGCAGGCTAGCCGGCGTGGCCGTAGAGGAATTGCGCTTTCTTTTCTGTGTAACGCTTGAACTCCTCATTTTAGGTTGCTAGCTAGGCCTCATGTAGGACGCATAGTGAGGAAAAACACTGGGCACTGCATCTTGCTTGAGCATATATACGCCTCTTCGTGTCCTGGCGAAAGTCGATTTCCAAAAAATGAAGGCTGCATACGGTCGAATAATTTCAATTCGAAGTCGGCTCCCAGTTCTTGCGATAACTTGCAGCCAGCGTTCCCGCGTAGCTCTTTGTCCGCTGGTATGTCGTGAAAGGACACTCCAGGGTCTTTCTTTTGCTGGCTCCACGTACAAAACGGTACACAACAGCAGCGCATACTGACGTGTAAATCATCACAGGAACATTACTGTTGCAGCAAATTGACGGACCTTCGTCGACCGCTGCCAGAAACATACGGTGTGTCATCTGCAAGTTGGCGGAGGCGGGTATTGTGGCCCCGGTAGGACTCATAATAATAATTTATTTCGACGTTATCTTTTGTTGTGTGCAGCGATCACTTCATTTATTGTCATTGCGAAAACACTCAAACACTTGACGACGCAAGCGCGGCGCGAAATGTCCACAAACCGCCGGCGCGCGGGCGGGGAACAACGTCGTCTGGAAGCGGGCAATATGGTGTAAAGCCAGTGTTCTGTGGTAAAGCCCCTTAGGGCTTTAATATGGTAGAGCCAGTGGAGCCGCCAAGCGGCATCTCGGGACAAAACCGAGAGAGTAGGCCACGGTGGACTCCGCGGCGCTCACGCGGCAGGCACAGAAAAAAAAATAAAGGAGGCATTGGTTCAACTACAAGATTTAATTAGCATTATTTGATTTTTCTTAACCCTACAAATTTCATAATTAGGTCTAGAAAGCGTCTAAAAAGAGAAGGAGTGCAGCAGTTAAAGACATGCAGCATCATCAAGTAACTCCATGGTCGCTCTAGGAGTCATAGTCACCAGTCACTACCTCTTTGCTTCATTCATCTAAGCAGCAGTGGAAGCAGTTCGCGCGTGTGGTGTGTTTTTCACGAAGCGGTTCGCGGGACCATCAAATCCGCTTGTCGTGATTCATGCAAATTCTGTAGGGTGACAGTTCGTGTAAATTCTCCCCTCCGCACTAGGAGGGCCCCTTGCCATGGCGGGAAGACCCACCCCGCTTACGGATGACAAGACGCATCAGGTGAAACCTTACGAAATACACAGGGTGAGCTAAGCCTAAAGACGCAGTAGCCCGGCATGTTTCATCGCTCAACTTTTAACGCTCGAAGCGGAACGACGTAACCAGGGGTGCAGTGTTGCTGAAGTGTCGGTCTTTTTCTTGCCTGTTACATACAACACTAATGAATGGTGATTAGTGAGTGTTGGTGGGCTGTACTAGACATCTTTTCATAACAAGAAGAAAAAAATCGCGATTGTAGCCGCCGTATTTCGAACTACCGGCAAAATGAAGTCAAGTTTGACAGCATGTTGTTTGCGTCGAGATGGTTACGAGCTGCATACGACGCTTGGTGAGAACCTCAAGCGTGGTCAACTGCGAAGCCAAAATAGAGCTGTCGACAATGTTTTTGTCGAGCGACAACTGACTCTTCAGTCTCCCGGTAAAAAGCTCTTTGCTTGGGCGATCACACAGCTCCAGCGAGTTAACAGTACAGAGGCTATCCAAAAGAAAAACTTGAGTGGTGTGCTAATCCGACATCACTTTAGTGCGCAATTTACGTAAGGTGGCACAAAACTTGTTCGTGGACGCAACAAAGATTTGGTTGTATGACTCTTCGCGAAATTTACCGTTAACCCATCGGGCCTCTTCGGTCCATGCGATCTAAATTTGTTCGCGGGGCCCGCTACCTCAAGCGAATTTTAAACGTCTAGGTCAATACACTGCATCGACTTCGTGCATTTGAGAGCAAGCTTTGTACGAATTCTAATCGAAATGCGCGCAGTTCTTTATCTGTCTAAAACCCTTGCATAAATGTTACGATATGGTAGGTTGGCTTGTTTGTACCCTTAAGCTTTAATCTTTCGGCTGGCATTACTGCAAAAGCACCATTAAATTAGTCTGTGGTTATACACTGCAGCCAAAAATCTGTTTATAATCCTGGCATAGTTTATATGTATCCAGCATAGATGTTTCCACCAAAGGTAAAGAACATCAAATTCTGAACTGTTGCATGTTGAGTAAAGTGCATGCACTGCCATTTCTGCAGTGCTCTTGAGCGCCGGTCACGCAAGTTTGCAGTAGTCCAGAAGGACTGACAGCTGGTCAAGTTGGTACTGATTCATATTAACTGAGCAGCAAAACAGCAAGAAAGAATAGACGACAAACTCATCTGGTTTATTTCTGGAGAAATTTGACACCTAAGTACTCCATTATCACATGACCACCCTTCTGGTGGAACTGACCACAGGGAAAACTAAGTGGAAAAGAATCGCTATCAACCCTTGAATAGGCTGAAGTTACACAATAATTGAAGAACTTCAACGGGCATTGTGAGAAATGCTACGCAGAAGACAAATTTATCTGATGTTGTGATGGAAGAATGACACACATACATCACCCATGTTTCTGATATGAAGTGCCTACAATTTCCCTGTTCTTTGTTTATCAATCGAAAGGATGCTGTCAGGATTGGGGGCTCAATCCCATCGCTCTTAGTCAGTTGTTAAGATTGGAGTCAGGCATGAATTGGAAGGTAGCTGGCCCATGCCGTCGTCCAACTTATCCACGCTAAGGACGTTGTTGAAGGGAAGGACTGCTTCTCATCAAAGAACGAGGAATATGGGTTCATTTACAGTATCTACATAAGGACATTGCAGTTCATCAGTCTAGCATGACTGCGAGAGAAAGTACTGAGCAGCCGCACAACAGCGATTTATAAACACTCGGTCCTCCCTCGATCCCAAGGTGAGGGAAACGTTCGACCAGTCATCGTAAACAAGTCACCTCTCTGCGCGAGAGATTACACAAACACACTCACACACACACTTTGCGCGAGGTTCACGGTCCTCAGCCGACGTCAGACGGACTTCGTAGAACTCGGGGCTTACTTCAGGAAAGGCGCCTTTTATTCCCCGAGCCGACCCCCGCAGCGCGCCCACCGGTTGCCCATTGTCTTGCGTCTTGAACGGCGCGTGGGAAGGGGCCTCGAACTACGTTCCCTCGGGGACTCCCTCGTTCACAGCAGACCAGGTTGGCCGTGGTGGGTTCAGGCACAAAGCCTGCTTCGTCGCACTTATCTTGGCTCCAGCGACGGAGAGTCGAGGACGTGCGTATTGTTCTCCACACACAGTCGACTTAGTGACGCCGTGGCTAGAGGTTTGCAGTGGCGTTCCAGGAAAAGTTGACGCCCGCTGTTGCAACTGGCCGGCAAAACTTGCACGTCAGTGGGCCGTTCTTAACAATGCATGTGTTCGTTAGCTGGGTTAACTGGCTGCCTCTGGCCTTCCTGCATGATCACGAAAGCACATCAACCTCATGCAAGCAGGATCTGAGTAGCAATGAGTGTAAACAGGGAAAAATCTTCCATTCTTTAGAATGGCTTGAGAAATAATTTAAAGGAGGCTTCTTGGCTCATGGGTTGTAATGCAAACACTGATTGGAAAGGTCCATATGATGTAGTAGACGATGCCTACCACTGTATAAGTGGTCTGCCTGTGTAATCTGAATTGCATTCTTGTTCTTATTGCAGTCAGTGCTACAAACTGTGACTTCAGTAATGCGGCAGCTGCTGACACCATCCTGGCTGAGTGAACACCCGCCTGAGTCTGTCAGTGAAGAAAAGCCAGATCTAATAAATGGTAACATACCTTAGATAACACATTTATGCTGTGGGTTGAGGCTGTACACTGTGGTCCTTTGTTGTAGAGAACACATCGATGTAGAGCATGTGCGAATTTTCCTCTCTGACAAGAGTGCAATCGCCCAGCTTTGCAGCAGATGGCTTGATTAGTGGTGCTGGCTCTTTTATTCACTGCTGTCAGTACATTGACATAACTGGAATTTTCAACTAGTGCACCAGGAAAGTGAGGATTGCACATTGAGGTGTTCTCTTTAACAGTGGTCTGCACTGTACATGTATTATTGGTGTATTGCTGTCTGGCATAATACAGGGTGTCTGCATGAAACCTCTCCGATTTCAAAAAGACCTGCCATTGTTGCTCAGTGGCTACAGTGTTCGGCTGCTGAGCACGAGGTCGTGGAATCGAATCCCTGCCACGGAAGCCGCATTTCGGAAAGGGCAAAATGCGAAAACACCTGTGTGCTTAGATTGAGGTGCGCGTTAAAGGGACACTAAAGTGAAAAATGATTTCTTCTGCATCAGTAAATTACCGTTCTACAACACCAAAAACACCACTCTTACAACGATAAGACGTTTGGCGAGCCATAAAAAGCGCAAGAACGAAATACGGGTGGCGACGCCTACTTGAGTTCCCGCACCTGGGGGCTGTGACGTCTTGGATTTTAATGGCATCTTCTAGGGCCTACTAAGTATACATAGTGGTACAGATTGACTACGTTGTGTTCTAAAGGAACCAAATATTAAGCATGGCAAGTTTCAGGAACCTTTATTCAGCCAAAGCGGCCCAAATGCGAAAACATACTTTGGAATTCCTGACGTCACGCTGACGTACCGGCGCTGGGATTTCGGTGCGAAATTCAAATACTGATACTTGAACCTTCATTTTCTCATCTAATAATCAAACTATTTTATTGAAATGACTGCCTGTAGGGTTCTCAAACAATGCTTCATGAGTGTAAACTGATTTATTGTTTCGCTTTAGTGTCCCTTTAAAGAACCCCAGGTGGTCGAAATTTCCAGAGTCCTCCACTACGGCGTGCCTCAAAATCGGAAAATGGTTTTGGCATCTAAAACCTCATAATTAAAAAAAAAAAGTTCAGAAAGAAATAAAAAAAATGAAACTAGGATACATCGATACCTGCAGTCTGTGGCATCATTTAAATCAGCTGAAAAAAAAAATCAAGAAAAGCTTTTTGAATTTCTTTACATGATGCCACAAACTGCAGGTTTCTATCTATTGTAGTTTTTTCTTTAATCGGGGAGGTTTCATATGGACAGCTGGTATTTTCTGTGCACATCAAGCAGGCATGTTGCTTGCAGACGGCCACATGTTGGAATGCTTTTTACATTGCACAGTTGAATACATTTACATGAAAGGCAGCAGACACAGATCAGGGGATGCCTGTTGCTGCCAAGAGACATTGTGCTGGATGTCAACATTGGGATAGTGCCTTGTCGTACGTCACTTGACAAAAGCACTGTTAATGCAGAATGTATTGGGGTGGAACGTGTAGTAGACGTATCCACACAATTTCAAGTGCGTGGACTGATGGAACACAGATATGAGTTGTTGTCAACTTAAAGGGACACTAAAAGCAAATATTAAGTCAAGCTAAAGTGATAGATGAATGTTTCAGAATCTCTAAGGCGTCAATATTATCGCGAGCAGGGCCTTAATAATCGAGAAACTGAGGTAAATGCAGGGCATGATTAGAGGCTCCCCCGGGACATTTAAGCACTGGCCCGATGACAAAAGCACTCCTCAGTTAAATTTTTTCACTAGTACTCAACCACTCGTTGCAAAAGAACATCCTTGTATTGCATTATAAGACGAGAGAAAATGTTACTTGTCCAGTTCTATTTCATTTTTAGAAAAAGAACCTGTTAAAATTACCTGAGAACGACGCAGGTAGTCGAAAGGTTCCATTTTCGCTCGACTCTGCGCTGCCCACGCTTTTTGTCTTGTAATATATGTCATATTTTTTTCAGCTATATTTATTCCTCCTAATGTATAGAAACATCAAAACAAAATGCACGCATAGTAAAGGCATTACTTTACCAAGTACAGATGTATTTATTGTAATGATGGCCACCATGCGTACCGTTTCGTACACCGCGACATACTATTCTCTTGCAAACAGAACATTTTCTTCAATAGATCTTAGCCTAGTCTCACCGTCACTGCTCTCTGAACTTGAATGGAAAGTTAACGACAATCCTTACGGGAGCGACCACTTCCCGATACTACTAAGAACATATAAAGAAAACGAATGTCTACCACAGGCTCCTAGGTGGAAAATCGATACAGCCGACTGGGAGAAATTCCGAACCTTAACTAGCATATCATGGGATGACATGTCCTCGTTAGAAATTGATGCTGCTGTGGATTACTTTACAGCTTTCATTATAGATGCCGCATCTAAATGCATACGTGAAGTAAGTGGCTCGGCATGCAAACGGCATGTCCCGTGGTGGAACGATGAATGTAGAGTCGCACGTAGGAATCAAAACAAAGCGTGGGGGTTGCTACGTGCTTCACCCACTGCAGAGAATCTTGTTAACTTTAAGAAAGTCAAGTCTCAAGGCAGGAGAACTCGCCGACAGGCCAGAAGAGAGAGTTGGCAAAAGTTTTTATCGAACATCAACTCGTTTACAGATGAGGCGAAAGTCTGGAACCGCGTGAATAGAATTAGAGGGAGACAAACATATTCACTCCCTCTGGTAAACACACAGGGCGATACGCTGCAACATCAGGCAGACTCACTTGGGGAGCACTTTGAGAGTGTGTCAAGTTCAAAACATTATTCGAAATCCTTCCTGAAGTATAAGCAAATAGAAGAATGTAAGCCACTCAAAAGAAAATGTCTACAGAATGAATCGTACAATTGCCCTTTCAGTATTGCCGAGTTGAGAGCTGCCTTGAGCTCATGCAAGAGCTCTGCACCGGGATCTGACAGAATCATGTACGAAATGCTCAAAAACTTACACAATGACACGCAGGTTACACTACTCACACTTTTCAACACCATTTGGGACGCAGGGTACCTTCTGACCGCATGGAAAGAAGCCATAGTGGTCCCTGTTTTAAAACAAGGCAAAGATCCCTCCTCAGTGGCAAGCTACCGCCCGATAGCCCTCACAAGTTGCATGTGTAAGGTATTTGAAAAAATGATAAATCGGCGACTCATCCATTTCCTTGAACAGAACAAAATGCTTGATCCCTATCAGTGTGGCTTCCGAGAAGGGCGCTCCACTACCGACCATCTTGTACGTATTGAAGGAAATATCCGGGACGCCTTTATACATAAACAGTTCTTCTTATCAATATTTCTCGATATAGAGAAGGCGTACGATACGACGTGGCGTTACGGAATTTTAAGAGACTTGTCAGAAATGGGCATCCATGGCAATATGCTAAACCTAATAGAAAGCTATCTGTCCACTCGTACCTTCCGCGTAAAAGTCGGTAATGTACTTTCGCGTCCTTTTACGCAAGAAACTGGAGTACCCCAAGGAGGCGTGCTCAGCTGCACACTCTTCATCGTGAAGATGAACACGCTTTGCGCTTCATTACCATCGGCAATCTCTTATTCTGTCTACGTGGACGACATACAAATAGCTTTCAAATCTTGTAACCTCGCAGTGTGCGAGAGACAAGTACAGCATGGCCTGAACAAAGTGTCGATGTGGGTAGACAAGAATGGATTTAAGATCAATCCTAACAAAAGCTCTTGCGTTCTTTTTACAAGCAAGAGAGGAATGATCCCAGATCCTTGCTTAGAACTATGTGGACAACAAATACCCGTAAACAAAGAGCACAAATTTCTAGGTGTTATACTAGACTACAGACTCACTTTCGTCCCCCACATTAAACATCTTAAAGAAAAATGTCTGAAAACAATGAACCTAATCAAACTTCTATCCCATACTTCGTGGGGTAGTGACAGGAAGTGTTTAATTAATCTCTATAAGAGCCTGATTCGTTCACGATTAGGTTATGGTGCCGTGATCTATCATTCTGCCGCTCCAAGTGCGCTAAAGATGCTAGACCCTGTTCACCATCTAGGTATCCGTTTAGCCACAGGAGCTTTCAGAACGAGTCCCATACAAAGTTTATATGCAGAATCGAATGAGTGGTCACTTCATATCCAGAGAACATACATCAGCCAAACATATTTTCTGAAAGTCCACTCTAATCCTCAACATCCGTGTTTTAATACCATTAACGATATGACATATGCTACACTCTTTCATAATCGTCCATCCGTAAGACAGCCTTTCTTGCTGCGTGTGAGGGAGCTTAGTGAAGAAATGCATGTTCCACTCCTCGAGCTTCGCCTAATGCATCCAGCCAAGCTGCTACCTCCTTGGGAGTGGCAGCTGATACAATGCGACACATCTTTCGTTCAAGTTACAAAGCACGCTTCAGACATTGAAATCCAAATGCATTTCCGGGAACTCCAACACGAACACTCCTGCACGGAGTTCTACACAGACGCATCGAAGTCGCACGACGGGGTGTCCTATGCAGCCGTCGGTCCATCCTTCTCGGAATCCGGCGTACTGCATCCGGAAACTAGTATCTTTACGGCTGAAGCCTGCGCAATATTATCGACCGTGAAGCATATAAGGAAATCAAAACTCAAAAGATCAGTTATACATACGGACTCCCTAAGTGTTGTGAAGGCTTTGATATCGTTCTGTAAGCACAAAAATCCTGTTATAATTGAACTCTATTCCATCTTATGTAACGCATATATATCTAACCAGCATGTGATTATATGCTGGGTGCCAGGACATAGGGCCATCGAAGGTAATGTTCTGGCGGACCAGATGGCCACGTCAGTTGCATGGCATTCTGCTAATCCCACCGCTGCAGTTCCTGTCACAGATCTGAAGCCCTTCTTGCGGAGGAAACTACGAAATCACTGGCAACGCCTATGGGACGCGGAAACAAATAATAAGCTCCACGTGATAAAGCCACAGTTAGGATTCTGGCCCTCTGTAACAAAATCACGCCGAACACATGTCCTATTCTGTCGTCTCAGAATAGGACACACATTTGGCACGCATAACTATTTACTCACTGAAAATGATCCTCCAACCTGCGGTAGGTGCGGGGAGAGGCTGACCGTCCTCCACGTCCTCCTGGAGTGTCGGGAAGCCGAATATGAAAGAAAGAAACATTTTCCTTTAGCATACCGGCATCACATCCCCCTTCATCCCGCAATGCTACTCGGCCGAGAACCCTTATTTGACACCAACGCCGTCCTAAGTTTTCTGAAAGATGTTGTCTTGCATGTTTTTAGCCCCACATGTTCGTAGCGGGTCCTCTCTTCAGAGGATGCCGCTGCGATATCTCTTTAGTATAGCACATGCCTCTAGGCCCTTGTCTTTCAAGGGCTCTGTCGAGGCAGCAGTGCTCCAAGTAATTTTACGATCTTATATATTTTATAATTTGCATCATTCTTCTACGATGGATTTTAATCTTCATAGTATTCGTCACAAGTCATCGCCATAATTTTATAGCACATAGATTTTACGCACTTTACAGCGAATATTTTTAGGCCACTTTACAGCCAAGTCACATCTTCCATAATACATCTTCAACATTACCACGTGTCATGGCGCTCTTTGGCCAAACCTGGCCCTTGCGCCACAAAACACCACATATCATCACCGCATGTTGGCGTCGATTATTCGGTGTTGCACTTGCTTCAGCTGCTTTGTTTCATTCCTTGTGGCTAGGCAGCGGTAGGTACGGGTAAACGCGGTAAAATAAAGAACTACAAAATAAAAGTGACTAGGGAAGCAGACTCGCAGAAAAAAGCCGACGAGATTGGGATGCCTAGCAGCCGCTAACCAAAGAACCAAATCGCACACGGCACCCATGTTGGGTCGATGTTGCTGCTGACAACAGACTGTGCCGGCGCTGCTGTACCGGCGCATTCATGATGGAGATTGCGGGTGTCCTGAAAGTTTTGGTACTTTAGTAATAGTATTGAGTACTTATAAGTTTGTTCTGAAGAGGTAAAAATTGAACTTCCATATTTTTAAAGGCTTTTTTTCTGCTGCCCGACACCCTCTAGGCTCGAGAGTATTCCCTTGAGGTTTCGAAGGACGAACACGTACTCCTTTGACTCAAAGCTCCCTTCCAGTAGGGCTCTTTTGCAGTGCCAATGTGACAGTGAGCATTCTGCCTTGAAGTAATGGATCTTTGGTTCAGAGGACTTTCAAAGTGCCCGTATGACTGGGGTATTAATCTCTTGGCACAGCAGAATATGTTCTCAGCATCTGAGATTTATGTAGCCAATGAAGCAAATTACATCATTATTTTTGCCTGAAGTTTGTATCAACTGTGTCAGCATCACCGGTATTCTGTGGTGCTAAGCGACTTTGAAGGGACACAAAGGTGAAACATGCTATCATCCTTGTCTGGTTGTCTGGTCAGGACAGGTGCCAATAATTGTCCGCAATGCAGAGTGCTGCAAATACATGGAAATGTGGGAAATTATTAGGCAGGCATTTTAAGTCATTGTATATAATGCATTCTTCCAGTAAATCCAAAAGTTGGGACATTCAGAAGAATGAACTGATGGGCTAGTTAGTATGGAACATTGCAGAAAGGTGTGCAATAAGCTAAGAAGAAAAAAGCAGAGGCGTCTGCATCAGCAGGCGTTTGATGTGTTGCGACATCACATACCGAAGCACATGAGGGTTGGATCCTCCCACGTATAACCGTGCGTGGCTTAGCCATGTGTGGGGAAGAGGGGATCCTGGGGGTTAAGCCAATGCTGGGTGTTTGGACCTTTACGGCCCCTGGGGGGCAGCAACACCCCTTTGGCCTCGGCTTCACGTAGACGGCATCCCCCCGACTGAGCCACCCGGGGAAATCGGTAGTTGCCTTTTCTTGTCCCTCTGGCCTTCCAACCTTCGTCTTTTTCTCACTTTCAATCTTTCCTGTCCTCTCTTTAATTTCCTTTTATTTCTGACTACATGGGCAGCAAGAGTTAACTTTGTGTGTGTTAACCTTGGTTGCACATATTTGGTTACAGCAACAACATACAGTTGGCATCTGCAGGAAATGTTTATTACAACTCTTGCGGCGTCCCCTTGTTGCCCACTTCATGGTGGGCGGCTGGCGTTGCTGCCGAAATCTCCACATATCCTTATGGCTAGTTCCTTCCCACCACTCCTTGATAGCCCTCGATAAAGAGGGCACACCAAAGATATGTTCCAGCTTCTTGGACGTCATAAACCAAACTTCTCACGATTCCATGCCATTCATTCGGAAAAACCACAAAACATGTACAGACAATCTCCCCTTTCCTAGTTTCCAAGTCTTTAAGTGAGGCTCTTAAACCAGGCTACAAGGCATCAAGGATGGCAAGGTGTGATCTCCTCTTGGTGCTCCATGATCAGAAACAGCACAAAAAGCTGCCCAGTCTAGTGTCAATTGGGGATGTTCAAGTGACAGTAACCCTGCACCATACTATGAACACCACCTGTGGTGTTTTCTCAGCTGATGACCTGTTAGAACTGAGTGAAGCTGAACTCTTGGAGGCCTTCAGTGAGTGGGGCAGAATGTTATCAATAGAGAGTTTTAGTTTAGGGAATGCAAGCGGCTTGCGTACGCAAGAACTAGGGGCGACGATACTGCGCATGCGCAGACCACTACGTTTACTTGTGTCTTTGGGACGGCCGAAAACATTGCTGCCCCTAAGTGGTCACGTTTCCCACATGACTCTCGCGGTGTACGAGAACTTACGAGTAGCTAGCGGGTAGATAATGTTCTAAATATTTCGCCAAGTGTCGACAGACGTCGTTTTTATGTATATTAGAGAGGTATAGCGTGTCTGGTATTCGGGTAAATGCAGGCGGAAAGTGGCCGGGGGAGTAAATGGGAGCGGCTTGCATGGTGGCATTCACCTGGTGGCGCAAAGCTCAAACGGATAAAAACAGCTAATAATGCTGTAACCAAGTCTATTCTACTTCGCTGCTGGCATAAATTTTCGGCACTGGCGTAATCGTGTTGCTGCCAAAAATTTATACCCACAGCAAAGTAGAATAGACTTGGTTACAGCAATATTAGCTGTTTTTGTCTGTTTGAGCATTGCGCCACCAGGTGGCTGCACCATGCAGGGCGCTCCCGTTTACGGCTCCGCCCCAACGCCCCAACAACGTCCGCCTACATTTACCCGAATACCGGACATGCAAAACCTCTCTAACTGCTTTTAATAAGAATAGTCTTATGTGCTTTACTTCATATGCATGATTTCATATTTTTAAAAAATGATAACGCAGCAAAGATCAGGCGTTGATGGCGCTACGAGCGTGTCCGATCTCACTGCGGCTTGCGTTTAGGGCCGCTAACATATAACGTGTTTCTGCTTGCATATGCAAACGCACCCAAGCGCTAGGGGCCCCCAACGCCTTGCGTCCCCTAAACTAAAACTCTCTAATGTTAAAAGAATTAAGATGAGGCATGACGGCAAGGAAATCCAGACTAAGCACTTGGTTCTTACTTTTGGCTCAAGTGTCCTGCCTGAGTCCATCGAGGTCGGGTACATCGTTTCTTGTTAGGCTTTACATGTCAGACCCTCTCAGATGCTTTAAGTGCCAAAGGTTTGGCCACAGTTCCCAGAACTGTCGAGGCCGCCAGACTTGCACCAAGTGCAGCAACAATGAACATACCTCCAAAACATGCAATATCCCCATCACTGTGTCCACTGTGATGGGGAGCATGTGGCGTACTCACAGTCGTGCCCATCATGGAAAAAAGAAAAGGAAATCGTAACGCTTGAAGTAAACGAAAACATAAGTTTCAAGGGGGCATGCAGGCAGGTATCCTACATGCTCAAGAACACCTTTGCCAATGTGACGCATCTGGGGGCGGCGACACAATGACTGTCGCTAGGTGACACTATGGTAACAACAGAGGCAACGATGCTGAAAAGTCGGACCTCGTAGCCGACATCTCGTTGTGGTCTTAGCAGCGCTGCCGAGCAACAACTTCGCATTCCAAATGCTACACACCGTAATCAACAGTAGACCGATGTCACGTGCCAGCGCCGACTTTTTTCATCACATTCGATAGCATGAGCGATGTCTAATTTTTCTTCTAAGCTAAGCACCCGGCGTCTTTTATATCCGAGTTTCACCATGATGCGAGTTCTTGCTTGCACGACGACAGAACGATCTCTGGCACGTCGCCGAAATGATGTTGATGTTGATGTGGCTTAACACGCAAATGCGCAGGGCGCTTGGAGGCCATTGTGCTGATTTCTGAGGCTTGTTGTTCTGCCGGGCCGCCCTGTGGAGACGACGCACTGCCGTGTTTGCGTGACAAAAAGTGGAAACACTACGTGTTAACGGATACGTATGGAATAAGCTGGTACGGTTTATGCGGATACAAAACACACTATGTTCAATGGCTGCTGAGTCGGTGATTTGACTTTATTACTTTAAAACGAAACTACTGTTTAAGCGGGTACAGTTTAATGAGGTTTTACTGTACTAACTTTCTTCGTAATTGCGCCATCTTCTGAAAAGACCGTGACGGGGCTAACGCCTCCGGCGGTGTAGCAATAGTTGCTGACCAGTCTTTAGTGTGTCGAAATGTCGCCCTTCAGACGCCCCTTGATGCAGTGTCAGTTCGGGCCATTGTCTTTAATAAATTGGCGACTGTATGTTCCATTTATTTACCCCCAAACTATCATCTCGAAAAAATACTTCTACAACCTCATTGATCAGCTTCCCGAGCCTTACATACTCGCGGGAGATTTTAACGCTCACAACGCGATGTGGGGAGAGTAGCCATGCGACGCGAGAGGTCGACTCATTGAAAACTTCCTTTTTAACTGCAATCCCCTGCCCTTGGTAAATAATCAAGGTAACGGGTTGGAAGACGAGGCAGACGCTCTTGGAACACATTTTCAGTATGTATCTAGCTCCGCGCACTATACACAGACATTCATTAAAGGGACACTAAAGGTTACCAGAAACTCAAGTTAAAGTGGTAGAGCAATGTTCTAGAACGTCTAAGGCGTCAATATAATCGCGAACAGAGCTTTAGTAACCGAGAAATTGAGGTAAATGCATAACACGATTTGAGACCCCCCAGCGACATTCCGGTACTAGCCCGATGACGAAAGGACTCCTCATAATTTGTGTTACTAATACTCAACTACTCGT
Source organism: Dermacentor variabilis (assembly GCF_050947875.1). Classification (NCBI taxonomy): domain Eukaryota; kingdom Metazoa; phylum Arthropoda; class Arachnida; order Ixodida; family Ixodidae; genus Dermacentor; species Dermacentor variabilis. Next base: position 144,888,140 of record NC_134576.1, on the reverse strand, counting down.
ATTAAAAATATCATTTCATTCGATTATAAGACGGAAAAAAATGCTATTTGTCTACGTCTATTCGATTCTAAGAAAAAATAACATTTTGACGTTGCCCTTCAGTAATATGGGTGTTCGAAAGGTTTCGTTTTCGCTCGAGTCTGCGCGCTCGACTCTGCGCCGCGCACGCTTTGGAGTTTCAGTAGTTTCGTTATCGCGTCGTGCTGTGAGGGTTCTGCTGGCTCGCGAAACTTTCATTTGGAACAAGCAGCGAGAATGCCACGTCCATGTGATGTCGTGGGAAGCCCTCGTTGCTTTCCCGCTCCGGAGAGCCGGTGTCGAGGCCGCCGTCGTAGTACGCAACGACGCCGGCAGTGCGAGCCCTCAGCAGCAGGTCGCGCTCGTCGGTGCTCAAATCGCTGAAGTTGAGCCCACCATCGCGGGCCAATCTGTCGGTGTCAGGGTCCATTGCGACGAGCGTCGAAGTTAGCGTCATAGAATGAAGTACCAGCTTACGGGCGTCTTGCGCTGGAGTTTGAGGTATAGTAGCGGCGCCTGGTGGCGGTGCGGGAAACGACATCTGGGTCGGGCCAGCTTGGGTCGTATTGAGCCCTGGCTGTGGCGAAGCACGTTTCTAGGCCGAGTTTTGCGTCGATTCGCACATTTTTATGCCCTGTTGCGAGTGCGAAAAGGCTCGTCGCTTCTCATAGACCACGCCGACCACGCTGCGAGCTCGCCGCAGCCTATAGTTTAACGAAAACGGACTCTCCGTGTGCCGTGGGACGTAATGTGGGACGTAATTCGTTTCTCCTTCCGCTAGCCACCATACTCCCGCTTTCGCTCTGCTGTCGGCTCTGTCTTGGCTCTGTTTCTGGCCGCGCGTTCGCGTTTTGCGCAGAAAAGCCGTAGCGCCGTCTGCGGACGCCGTTCTACTCACCGATGGCGCAACGTCACTATGAGACCATGATGTCAGTACTCCTCGATCGGAGGGCGGGCGATTTGAACTGCGCTAGAGGTACGCGGACGCTTCAGAACGCATTTTCTCTTAAAATAAGTCTCTCCTTGGCACGAAACAAGCGTTTCGACGTTTCTGTGATGGTATTTCAACAGTCCACGCTGACTTAATAGTAACCTTTAGTGTCCCTTTAAACAGAAAGAAACAGAAAAACGCAAGACACTGGACCGCAAGTGCCTAGGAAACTATATAACAGTCCTTTCAGCATTCCTGAGCTTAGAGCAGCATTGAACGTCTGCAAAAGCTCTGCACCGGTGGCAGACAGGTTCATGTATGACATGATTAAGAACATGCACACGGACACACAGATTACATTGCTCGTCCTTTTCAATAAAATTTGGGCAGCCGGACATCTTCCAGTGGCATGGAAAGAAGCTATCGTTGTAGCAATCTTGAAGCAGGGTAAAGACTCATCCTTGATAACAAGCTACCAGCTAATAGCGCTTGCAAGCTGCCTCTGTAAGCTTTTCGAAAAAATAATAAATCGCCGCGTTCTGCATTTCCTAGAATCAAACAACATACTTGATTCCTACCAGTGTGGTTTTAGAGAAGGCAGATCCACAACCGACTATCTTGTGTGCATTGAGGCAAACATCCGCGATGCATTTGCCCATAAAAAATACTTCTCAGTTTTTCTGGATATGGAAAAGGCCTATGGCACCACATGGCACTACGGTATTATCAGAGACCTATTGGGAATGGGCATCCATGGCACCATGCACAGCATTATTGAAAGCTATCTCTCACACCGCACTTTCTGCATTAGAATTGGTCGTGCTGTGTCTAGGTTGTTTATATAAGAAACAGGGGTACTGCAGAGCTGCGTACTTAGCGTACTTATACAGTAGTTAAAATGAATTCCTTACGTTCGCGGATTCCACAAAGTATGTGTCATGCCCCGTATGTCGATGCTGTGCAGATTACATTGAAATCGCTTAACATCGCAGTCTGCGAGTGACACCTTCAGTTTGTGCTCAACAAAGTCTCGACATGGGGAAATCAGAACGACTTTAAGCTGAATCCCCCCAAAAGCTCCTGCATCCTCTCTACAAGAAAGAGGGGCCTTTTCCCAGAGCCCAATATCCAGCTACATGGTGAATGCTTGCCTTTGAACACACAGCACAAATTTCTTGGTGTTATACTTGACATTAAACTGACATTTCTCCCACACATAAAGTACTTGAAAGCGAAATGTTTAAAAACAATGAACATTCTTAAAATTTTTGCGCAAACGACATAGGGCAGTGACAGGGGCTGCTTAATGAACCTGCGCAGAGCCTTATACAGTCACGTCTGTACTATGGTTGCGCAATGTATCAAACTGTCGCTCCAAGTGCATTAAAGATTTTGGATCCCATTCACCATTTCAATATTTGCCTGGCCACAGGCGCCTTCAGAACAAGTCCTATATAGAGTTTATACGTAGAATCTAATGAGTGGTCATTCCACCTGCAAAGAACATATACAAGCTTTGCATACTTCCTCAAAGTACAATCTAATCCTGAAAATCCTTTTTATAAAACCGCTAATGATTTGACGTTAGCCACGCTATTGCAAAACCGACCTTCAATGAGAAAACCTTTCTTACTACACATGTGGAAGCTGAGCGAGGAAATGAACGTCCCATTACATGTGCATCCACTGATGGCTCCTACAAGGATGTTGCCACCATGGCTGTGGCAACCGATAGAATGCGAGATGTTTTGTTTGTTGAAGTTACAAAGCATGCTCCAGAGATGCACATCTGTATGCTCTTTCTGGAACTCCAGCTGAAGTACTTCTGTCCAGAATTTCATATCGACACATCAGTCAGCTAATGGCGTATACTACATGGCTGTCGGGCCATCATTCTCGGAATGAAATATTCTGCACGCAGATAGAAGCATCCTTACGGCAGAAGCTTACACATTACTCTCAGCTTTAAAACACATAAAGGCATTAAAACTAGAAAAAGCTGTGATATTTACAGACTCTTTGAGCGTAGTAAGAGCTTTTAGTGTCTTTGCAGAAACATAAAAATCCAGTAGTCAGTGGCCTCTATTCATGTCTGTGCACTATATATGCATCCAACCAACATATAGTAGTATGTTATGTGCCAGGCCACAGAGGCATAGTGGGCAATATGCTTGCAGGCAAACTTGCTAAATCCATAACAACGAAATCCTGTAACAATACCATAGCTATCCCTCCCACAGATTTGAAGCCTTTCTTGCACAGAACACTGACAAACTTTTGGCAATCCATATGGAACCGTGAAAACTCTAATAAACTTAATTAAGCCGAACATAAGAAATTGGCCTTCAGTAACAAAACTGATGTCATGTTCTGTTGACTGAGAATACGACATGCATATGGTACTCATTGTTACCTGCTGACTGGTAGTGAACCAGTCAGCATACTCTGCGATAGGTGTGGTGAGAAGCTGACCGTTCTTCTTCATGTCTTGGTGTAGTGTAGGAAAGCAGAAGCTGAACGAAAAAGGCACTTTCCTATAGCACACCGATGCCACATTTCCCTTCATCTGGTAATGTTTCTTGGAGTGGAACTAATGTTTGATCCTAAATAAGTTTTAAATTTTTTATAAAATACCAATTTATTGCGTGTTAAAAGCACATGATATTCGTAGCACATCCTCTCACGAGAGGCTGATGCTGCGATAGTAACAATGTGTATGGCGCATGCCTGTGGGCCCTTGTGCTTAAGGGCCTTGGTGAGGCAGTAGTGCTGCTTGTAGCGACATCTTTTAGTATGTGACCTCTTCGTAGTATATAATTTTCCATAGCATATATCATGTATCATTGTCTAGTTTTATTAAGAATATATTTACGCACTTTCCAAAGAATATATTTTAGGCCTCTATACAGCCATGTTTCATCCACTTCTCGATGATCATCATTCAGCAACGGCAGTTTATCACAGCCTTGGCGCTCTTTGGCCACTTCTGGCCCTTGCGCCAATAAGCCCCAATCATCATCATCATCATCATAATCATTGTCTGGAATTTCAGACTCAAGAACTCTTCGCTATCCGATTTTCCTGACTTTTTGCCATGACTGCAGATCCGTAACGGCATTAATCAAAGCCAATGCCACTGCCATTTTGATTACCTCGCTGCCTCAAATCGGCACTCGGACAATCCGCTGGCAGCCGTAGCCACCACTGCGGAGTTCACTGTTTAGTGGCGGCAACATTAGGCTTACTTACTTTGACATTCGCTATTAAGCTTCTTGCCGTTCTGTGCAGAGTTTTAAAGCGAAAGCTTTACTGCGCCAGTCAGCGAGCCATTTCGGCTCGTCACGCTGTTGGCCGTATGCAGGCAGCCGTATGCCATATGGCGTGGCTGACGAACGACCTTTGGCCGCTGTTGACTAGCAATGCCGCAGCCGCGCCCCAACAGATGGTGCCGCTGTCGATGCCGCTGTTGTCGCCGCTTGCTCCACCAGATGTGGTCCGCTGGGGTAGAGGGAGAGGAGGTGTCACCTCGTGGGGGGGGTATATATATATATGCGCTTCTCCTCAGTGTATTTAGTCGTTATGGAGAGCGCGAAAGAGATGCAACAACGACAGAACGAAGCGACGTGCTCAAGAGACGCCAGAAGAACGCGCCGCATGGCTCTAGAAGCATCGTAATGAAGATGCGGCTGGAAGAAGTCGTGCCACGTCCCGAAGTGACTCTTCAACTGCGGAAGATACCGCTTTGAATTCTCGAAAGCGTCTGAATGAGACGCTGCGTAGACAACGTGCCGAGGAAACGGAGGAAGAATGTGCAAGAAGACTCGAGTCCACAAGCGTAGCCATGCAGCTCTTGCTTTCGCAATTCAACTAGGGTTAACCAGAGCTAAACCACAGGCAAATTTTTTCGTCACTTTCAGCAATGGCACTGACTCCGCCTTTGTGGTCCTTGCGATTGGCTTCAAAGCTTGGAAAGCACGGTGCATTGCATAATGCTCGTTCTTGAAAGTCAGCTTCGCCTTTGTACAGAAGTGTTACGTGGTGAAGCATATGCAAAAATATTGCAGTGAAGCATAACTAGCGTGGGAAGAGGAAATTGCCTCGGGGCACAGTATGTATTCCTTAATTACACGTGCGTGCACCCGCCATCTCCTGTCACAGTACGAGCAGCGATATGCCTAATAAGTGTACTGGCAAGCCTTCAGAGCTTTTTGGATGTGCCTGTTATGATTTGAGCCCTTAAGGGCAGTAAAGGACATTATAGACATGAACATGTTGGGGCGTTTTATCCTATGCTGCCTGTATTATGTATTTTTCTTCTTATATGTAATACCCCCCGCCCCCCCACTGTAATGCGTATTGATGGCGCTGTGGGTACCTTGGTAAATAAATAAAAGGACATTGCACATTTTTTCCCAACTTGCTGATTTTTTCGGACGTTTTCGTGGCCCCTGGGGAGTCCAAAAAATTTAATGTTAACTGTACAACTGACCGAGAGGATGCTTCAAGTGGTCCGTGGGGCGAATGCGTGGCGGAAGGAACGCGAGAACAGAAAGGACCTATGCATTGAGGAATGAATGGGAAAGGAAGCGTGCTGCTGCCGCTTTGAAAGAGTTTGAGCTCCAAAAACAAAATGTTGGCCGACACCGAAATGGAGGTGTCCCTCATCCAAACCAAAAGAGACTCTTTAAAGCAGTGAAATGCAACACTGAGTCATTGCGCGCAGGCTGAAAGTATGTCAGGAGTCTCGGGAAGGTTGAGGTTGACTTACCAGCTGTTGCGAGAGAATCTCACATGTGACAAAGTTCGGGCCTCATACCAATGAGCTAGCTATCAGTTGATAGAAGTAGCTCATTTTCTAAAATACTTGCTTCTGTATGCATCTCCTTTTTATTCGTATTTGAGTATGTTCGACTCGATTTGCAATGAGTTTTACCATTTTTTCGAAGACATCTTATTCGCTTTGCATTTTACTAACCCCTTCCTTCTGTTCTCTTTTTGAGTAAAATAAACACTGCTCCTTACTATTCAAACTGGATTAAGTAGTTTATTTTTTCACTTGCTTACAAGATAGTGACAGCATCGGGCGACATGGTGTCAGCCCATCTTGACATAAAAAAAAGTTCTGCCTTACTTAGGCAATTTTACAAAGGCACTTGGGGAATCAGGGAATTTAGAAACTTGGGGAATTTGGAAATGTCAACTTGGTAAACACCCTGATATTGTATCATTTTCTCGCAGCGCATTTTAATTCTCATAGTACACGTCAGTAGTCATCGCCATAATCTTATTACATGTAGATTTTACGCACTTTGCAGCGACTATATTTAAGGCCCCTTTACAGCCACGCCACATCAACTTCATAGAACTCGTCACTCCACTGCGACATTTTTAACACTGGAATGGTGCTCTTTGGCCATACCTGGCCCTTGCGACACTAAACACATTTATTCATTCGAAAAAAAAAAAAGATAGAAAGATAGCAGTACAGATAAAAGAGCAAATGCAGATGGATATACCATTTGAAAAATGGAATTGGGCGAGTCAGGTAATCTGTAGGGCAGGTAACTAGTTGATCAGAGTAACAGAATGCTAGTGCCAAGAAAATGTGAAAAGCAGTCGAGGGTAGCAGAAAATATGTAATCATGAGATTTTAAAAAGTGGAAGCACGGATCAAGTAGTGGGCAGAAGTAACTGGGCGTTGTTTAGGGAAACCTTTGTTTTGCAGTGAACTTGTAAAGTTTGGTAATGATGATGCAGTAGTCACTGTGCGGGTGTCATGCGCGATGCCACCACAGCTTCTAAGTGAATATTTTTAACCAGATTATTCATAACACAATGTAAAGCATTACAGTGGAGACAGTGGGTGTACTCATAGTGATTCATCATCGTCAGTCTATTTTATGTCCACTGTGACGAAGGCCTCTCCCTGCGATCTCCAATTAACCCTGTCCTGTGCCAACAGATTCCAACCAGCACCCGCAAATTTCCTAATTTCGTCGCACCACTTAGTCTTCTGCAGTCCTCTACTGCGCTTCCCTTCTTTTGGTACCCATTCTGTCACCCTAATGGTCCAACGGGGTATCTAATCTGTGCATTACATGACCTGCCCAGCGCCATTTTTAATAGGTGTCTTCCTATTTTTTTTGTGTGTGCAGAATTAAGTAGCTGTGGAATCTCTGTAGATATTTTCCAAGCTATTTATGTAAGCGGTCCATACTCCTTGATTATGCAATGCCTCTATGACTGCTGGTATTTCTACTGAATCAAATGCCTTTTTGTAATCTATGAAAGCCGTATAGAGAGGTTGATTGTACTCTTCGTATTTCTCGATTACCTGATTGATGACATGGATGTGATTCATTGTAGAATATCTCTTCCTGAAACCTGCCTGTTCCCTTGGTTGACTAAAGTCCAGTGTTGCCATTATTCTATTGGGGATTGTCTTGGTAAATATTTTATATAATACTGGGAGTGAACTAATGGGCCTATAATTTTTCAATTCTTTAATGCCTCCCTTTTTGTGAATTAGTATAATGTTTGCATTCTTCAAGTCTCGTTGTGATTATACTAGGAGAATGGCAGGAAACTTGAAAAAAAAAGGAAACAAAAAAAAAAGAAACGAGAAGTAGACAGAAAACAACAGGAAGGTGGCTGGAAGGTTCGAAGTAGTCAGGAAGGTGACCAACCATCTTCCTGTCGCTTTGTCTATGTCCGCTTCTAATTCTTTTCCCTTTTTCAATTTTGCTGGCATTCTCCTAGTATATAACCATTTGCCAACTAGCCGAACAAGCCACTCTTATGAACTTGTAGTGATGCATAAATGCTGAAAATTCAGCGATGCTTTCAGTATCTTTTGCATTTAATATTATTTCTTTGCATGGCATAGAAGTGGCTGTAACTTTTTGACTTGTGACAACGTCTCGCTAATTCATCAGGCTGAGGCTACGCTGTGGCTTTTAATTTGTCTTGGTGCCTGTAGTGGTTCTCCTGTACAGTGTTGCTATAAGGCAGTTTGGAACAGCAGTGAAAAAAAAAAAAGCCTACTGCGCTTGTACTTGCAATATGCAAGCCTACCGTGCTTGCATGTTGTAGGTGTGTGGCGAGCTTGAAAGAAACTTGAAGGTATTTTAATTGGTGTAGTAAATAGTGAGATTCACTCCAGGAAAAGCTTCCTTATGCCGAAATGGTAAATTCCAGAGCAGCATTACAGTTCGCTTCACATGCTTTGTGTGGCAAAGTGTTTTTATTGGGCTATTCTTAGGGCCTCTTGCATGCTGAAAATTAATTTTTGGTAAGAAAATTGCAGTTGGCAATGAACTTTTCTTATTCAGTATAGGCATCATATTCCTAGCCCTTACATAGTCTTGGCTCCTTCCCCCTCTCCTCCTCAACCTTCTTTTTTTTTGTGGGGGTGGGGAGGGGGGGATTTGGCAATTGCTTAAGTCACTATGTAGTGCAATTTGGCTGCATTGCTCTTTTCAGTATTTAGGCTGTAATTCAATATTTAGGTTGTAATAACAGTAACGCCTTCGTCCTGCAGTGGACATAAAATAGGCTGATGATAAACAGTAACATTTCAAATGTAGCAGATTTTATACATTCAATGTAATATGTATTCAGATGGACCAGGATTTGGCATACCCACCCACTTTTCTCCTGCGTGCTTGACCAGTAAAAGGACCAGACACAGCAAGTGTGACAGGTCTTGTTGCTCATGCAGCACTCCTTCATGCCACTGTTCAGCTATGTGTAGTTATGTAACAACTGGAGTGAATGCATACTGGCCTGCTGTTTTGCTGTCAACTTAATTTGTGGTAGCTATTATTCCTCTCATGCAAGAAATTAGATGTCCAATTTTTTTCTTAGTTATTCATTCCATTTTTACTGCTTGAATTTGCTTGTGTGCCAGTCCTCCCCAATTTTTAAACTTCTATTTCAACACTGTATTTGGTGTAGGTGAAAGGGATCCTTCAGCCTACGTGCCCATGGGGTCACCACGGTCGACACGGGACTGTGCTGCGGGACCGGACGAGGACTTTAATGAGACATCCAGCATCTCGGAGTCTTTGACATCAAGGCCAGAGACACCACTACAGCGACCTTTGGAACAGCCACAAGAACAGTTGTTGGAGAGGTCATTAGAAAGGACATTTGAACGGCCATTGGAGAGGTTATATGCACGACCATCAGAGCGATTGTCGGAGCGGTTATCGGAGAGGCTATCGGAAAGACCAGTAGGACACACATTCAAGAGGACGTTGGAACGATCACCAGAGCACTCATCAGAGTGGCCATTGCAACAGTCGCAGCAGTGGCTAGCAGCAACACCCAGTCCCAGCAGCCGAACAAGTCTCATTGGAACAACTAGCTCCAGCAAGAGACAAAAAGTAGGTCTCGCCATTTTTTGTTCTTAGGGTAATAGCCTAAACACCATCCCAAATCAAGGAAAATTGAAACCTCTTCTTCACATTCTGGCTATGGAGAGTACATTTCTACAAAAAGACAATCAAATTTGAGTAAAAAAATTTTTTGTATAGTAATTAGTAATTGGTTCTTTGAAATATTGACATGTGAAAACTCACTCCAGCATTGAAAGAAAACGTTGCTGTGGGCTTTGCATAAAGTTTTCATTTAGGGGTATCAAACTGAGCTTAGCAAAAGTTTATGTATAGTTTGGTGCAATTAAACTGGTTGAAGTGCTTTGAAATCTGCCTCATGAAGAATGGCAGCAGTATGTCGGCCCACATATAGTGGATCCTTGTTTATTGTGGAATGTTTTAGTGCTTATCTTGACGTTGTAGTGATTCACAATGCAACCCCACTCATACAGTGCTTGCTAGATACGAAATGCTGTTTGCTTATCATCTGTGCTTTTATCGATCCTCATTCCATAAGGTTTGTGGCAATAGCTCTGAACAAGCATAAAGCAATGGTAGCTGAATGAGTGCATAAAACCAGTTTGTTAGAAGCCTGTACTCTGCCATCACTGGGAGATTTTGTGAGATTTCAATATCAAAGATTTTTCTTCCAACATGTTTCTTCTGAGTGTGTAACTGGACAGTTAATGCTGCAAGCAGATATTTTGGCCAATATCAAAGATTTTTCTTCCAACATGTTTCTGAGTGTGTAACTGGACAGGTAATGCTGCAAGCAGATATTTTGACCACATTGACTTTAAGATGCGCATCATGACAGATGCTGAAGAAATTGTTAGAAAATAAGATGCTAGGTGCTCTGATTTTGACCTCACTGACAAGATCACGATGGAAGTAAATGTTTCTTTCACAGTTTGGCTTGGCACTCACTGGCTGCAAAATGGTTTTGTAAAGTTCTTCAGGTGAATACACCTATTGTACGGTTGTTGCATTTTGATGGAGTGTGTTAAATACATAGTGATACTAGATTGTGAACAGACCGCAAAGTAGGGATAAGAAAGTGCAACCCTGAATAAAACACATTTCGATATAGTTTTTCAGTTTGTCGTGTGACTGGTTCATTACTTGCATGGAGCACATTCCTAATATTGGGCATGCGAGCTCATGATCAGCATTATTTTAATACATTCTGCTTCTTTTCAACAAAACATTAGAATCCTAAGTAAACAATATTGGTCTCATACGTTCTTTACTGCTTGTTCTCACTCTAGTTTTGTAGTGTATTCAAACAATGAATATGCACCGATGAGCCCAAATGTCTGTTGTATTGAACTTCAAAGTCGCAGGTTGTGACGTTCCACCGTCCCCAAGTGCTGCATCATTTACACAAGTTAAAAAATAAATCGCTGTTTTTGCACGGCTTTTATCTTGGATGCAAACGCATGTAGTATTGAATCAACACATGCCAAGCAAGCTTTTTGAAAGGAGGCACTTCATCAGAGCATTACAGTATGCGCCAAACGTATACACAGTCGAACCCCTGTGGGGATGCGAGACTCTCACACGTCCCCTGATATGTTGCTTTCCCGCACGGCGTGTATCCTGTAATCTGGCTTCGCCGCATGGCCTGGCGCCCGCGGCGGTCGGAGTGGTTGAGGCGCAGTACGAGAGAGGGCGCGAGTGTTGCGCTGCTAGCGCCGCCTCACGGCAGGGTTACTTGGGGGGTGCGGGAAAGATAAGGGTCTGTCTTGAACGGCGGGCCAGGAGTGCCGCGGACATCCCGCACACGCGCCGATCCATGCTTCTGCGAGACCGCCTCGCGTGGCCTGCCTTCGAACGCGCCACCGTTCGCGTGACCGTACGCGCGAACAACCAGGCGTTCGGATCCAGCATGGGGCGAACATATTCGCTCGCTATCCGGTCGCAGTGAGTCGAACTTCTAGATTTGTCGCGCGCCCATCGGCATGTTTTGGGGATAGCAACTCGGCTAGCAGGCATTGATCTATGAAAGGTGCAATAAATGCCCTTGTGATTGTTTGCACTACTGTGTTGTCATTCCTTTGTCCCAAGAGCACGGGTGTGAGAACCCCACACCCCACAAAAACAGAAGCCCGAGACAGTGAAATTCTTGGCACAATGAAACATTTTTGCATCCTCGGTGAGTGCCTCTTGGGATTCGATGCATTTTGTATCTCTTGACAATGAAACGTTGCTAAACTGATAGACGAAATCTACTGGTAATACATTGGACCCCATATTATTATCTGCAGTAAAATCTAATTAAACTGTAATTGCCGGGAGCTCGGAAAAAGTACCTACTAAACAGCAGTACTGCTTAACCGCATTAGCGTGAGATTGCGCACTTACATGTCAAAAATGGAACCCAGAGAGAGTGCATTGAAAGGGCAAAACACATGCAGTATTTATTCACTTCACACGTCAGAAGTCTTTTATGTTTGATGCTGCCACGGCCTAGCAGCGATGACAGCGGCCTCAAACTCAGTTAAGCTGCAAGCCAGCTTTTCCGCCAGGCTCCTCTTCTCTGCAAACACACGCATGTGACCCTAGTAGTTGGCAGTCAGCGCTCGTCCTGTGTTCCTCCCTTGTCCATGTTTATTTTGCGCTGTTTTTCACCCATGGATTCGTACCAACTAGCTCCCATTCATTGCCTTTTAAGTCAACCGCATGAGGCTGATGTAACACGCAGGTTCTGCCACTGTCAGGGCTGAATTGCCAGTACTGTTGCTTTTCATGTCTTCATCACTGTCGTTAGGCGACACTTTGGCAATGACAGATGCAACGATGGCGAAAAGCCGAATCTCGTAGCTGACATCTTTTCACGGTCGTAGCAGCACTGCCAAGCAACTTCATCGCATTCCAAATGCTACACACCGTAGTCAAAGATAGATCCTTCTTGCATGCCAGCGCCGACATCATCGTGCCACTATTGATAGCACGATCGATGTCGGATTTATTCTATGCTGAGCACCCAGTTTTTGTCAGAGTTTTGGCATGACCTGACTCCTAGCTAGAACGACACAATACGGGTCACAATAGCGATGAGTTGCTGAGGAGCAACCTTGATCTCTTGAGACGCCCTTTTTAAAGAATGAATGAGCCGTGGTTCAGTAGAGGTGAGCTGTGGTTCATTTGGAGAGAGGAAGTCGGTTTGCTCTCGTTCAGTGAGCTGTGCTGAACCATTCTGTCAGAGCCGGGTCTTCTGCTGTGTGAGACTCCTGCACCTTCTATTAGCAGTGCGAGAAAGTAACTGCCCTCCTGCCCTTCCTCACAAGAGTTGCAACCACACCCTTGCCTTCAGGTTTCTTTTGAGCCGCTCTTCTTAAAGAATGAGTGAGCCATGGTTCAGCAAAAGTGAGTGGAGGTTCTTTTATAGAGAGGAAGCCGGCCCCTGCATTCGGTCAGCCGTGACTAACCGTTCCATCAGAGCCAGGTCTTCTGCTGGGTTTCGTGGTTTCGTTTTCTTGCCGACAAGTTCTGGTCGGCGTGGCAGACTCGCGCTGCTCGTACTCACTCGCTGTGTGCGTTGTGCGTGGCAGTCCCTTTGGTGTTGTGTGTGTCCTGTAGTGTGGCACCCGATGCAACTGAAGGGAGAAGTAAAGGAGCCTTAATTGGCAAAGGATGGTGCTGTTAGTTGCCTGCTGCTGTTAGAATGATGTCTGATGACTCTCACTGATGGCGCATCATGCGCTGGTGCAACACTTCGGAGATGAAGTCATCCGTGTCTTTTAAAGACAAAGGTCAATGTGCAGTTTATGTCCTGGTCTTCATTCGTGCTAATTAATGTAGTTGTGAAAATGTCGCCCATGTCATCCACTTCTGTGCATTTTTTGAGCATGTATCATTAACATGTCAATAAAACGAGGCCAATGATCTGTTGTGTGGTAATGACTTCATTTTTTTTTGTCCTGGTGCATGATGGCCTGATCGCTAGTATTGCGCATTTGCATGTGCTCAAGCAAAAAACAAACCACAAAAAAAAAAACAGCAAAAGGTATGTGTGGCAGAGGTTGGGGAGGTGAGCCGGCATAAAAAAACGAGAAAGGGTGGAAGTGCCGCATCCATAACACAAGTTACAGATTTAAGTGAACCGGTGGGCCATTCAAATGAACCAGTTAATTTCAGTGAGCTGAGCTGTTCCAAGCCGCTCACTGAAGTGAAAAGCTTTGCCCATCTCTAGGCCACAATTCTCTCTGGCATGGCGCCGAAATGATGATGCTGATGTGGCTTCACCCTTCCAAGCGCCCTCTGCAGTTGCGCTTGGAGGCCATTCTGATCTCTGAGGCTCCTTGTTCTGCTGGGCCGACCTACCGCCATGATTGCACGATGAAAAGTAGAAACACTATGTGTTCATACAATAAGCTGGTACAGTTTATGCAGATACATAACGCATTATGTTCAATGGCCACTAGTCGAAGGTTCGACTTTACTACTTTTAAAACAAGACTACTGTTTGAGCAGGTACGGTATGATGGGGTTTTGCTGTGCCTGTTTAATGCTAACAGAGTACAAAAAGTACTAAAATGCACTTTCTCCCCCCTTGTATTGCGTAAAATGTTGTCACAACATGCCTGTGAGGCCAATGCTATTTTTGTTTACAAAAACAGCCAGTCGGTGTAAGCGATTGTGTGCACCTGGAAAACATCATTGCTGCCATCTTGTTTGTTGTTCGCCTTTTGTGTACCTAATGCAGTGCCTAATCTGTGCCTCGGTGCAGAAAAGTGCAGGAAAAAAGAACATTCACATCCTACTGACATGAACTTGGTTAAGCGCTTAAGATGGCTACAGCGTTGGCTGTCATGCCTTCGACCGTGATTAAGCGATCGTCCGAGAATTCCTTCGTCCGATCGTCCCTTGCTTGAACGCTGGCTTGGTACCACCTAACTAACATTGCATGTGGATATGGCGTCGCCGAACGTAGATTTGCGCTAATGCGTAGTATATTCTCGGTCGGTTGCTTTTGTTGATGCAAGATACAATCACTTTCAGTTTCGGCACTGTACGTGTCAGTGTCCATGGGTGACAGCATGCACTGGAGGGAGTTGCTCCTTTTCTGCTGCTGAGTTAAGTGAAATCTCGCGAAAGGGATTTTATCTCCAAAACCAATTGACTGAGATGCCACTTGACGTTAGTGCTGCCATCGCTGACTTTATGCATGGGGTGCACTTTGTGCCGTCGGCAATGCTATTCTATAGCCTCGAGCGAGGCTTGCCAAAGTAGGCTAGTGGAATTTTGACCACAAAGTTTTGTTTTGGTGCGCATTCCCTGTCTGTGCTTTCTCATTTCACAGCAACGAAATTCTCGCAATAGCAAATTCTTTCTCTTCCCCCACTGATTCAGTTATTGAATGGTTCAACTGTTGCAACGTTTTTTTTTCTCTTGTTCTTCGCTTTTGCTCATGCCTGCTTCTCTCTGTAATGCTGTAAAGCCCTGAGGGTGAAAATAACTGAAATGAAAATGAAATGAAACTGTAATACAATTCTTTACCAAGTAGGGATAATGCGATGTAGCCAACATTTGCTTTGGCATTTGCTTTAATGCATTAGCCAACATTTGCGAGGAGGTCCCCTTGGCAGTTTAAACTCTGGGACACCCTTCTGTACTAATAATTACCATATACGCTCCTGTATTCAAATATTTTCAATAAAACCTTCAAACCTTCAAAAAAAAAATCACATTCCTTCTTGCAGCTTTGGCAGGAAGAGAGCCCTCTGAAGTCTCCTTTCTACTCTGGTCAGACGACATATGGTGGAGCTGCTGCCCAGAACAGGTTACGAATGCTGGCCACGTCACAGGTTCCCACGGTATGTATGGTACTGTTCCGACTTATCAGCAATGCCAGCTGTGGATGGTTCTTAGTGAGGACTCAGCCTATCAGTGTACTGTCGACAACAGATTTTCCGGATCTTACGGGAACAAAAAAATAGTCCGAAAGGTCGAACAGTCCAAAAAATTTTTTCAGCCCAAAAAATAAAATTTATTAGGCTTAGAGTGGCTTTAAAAAAACTCTAATAATTAGATTAGATTTGCTTGGATTTGTGCTAGAGTGATGTTGTCTCCATATACAGTCCGCAAGAGTGTCACCAAGTTGGCGATCGAAGAAACGAGCCACGTTATTCACACACTTGGCTCTTGTGAAGGCACAGGTGGTCGCGCTGAGCACAAAAATGCGAAGCTGAGCAAATGTACACAAAGATGCGATGTTGTCTCCGAGACACACTTGGTCTATGTTGAGGGCACACCACGTGCAGAATGGCGCCAAAACTTTAAAAAAATATAGGGGGGGGGGAAGAAGAGGGGAAAAAAGGGGGGGATTTTGCATCAAGTAATTACGACGATAGTGTTGAAAAAACAGGGTGGGGGGGGGGGCATTTTCTGGAGTGTTTTGTCAGCCAAGAAAGAGCGGGCATGGCCTCCTAGACAGGAGAATAGCTTGCTTTATTGATAGTGTGTGCCTCCCAGTCTTGGAGGCCATGGAGCGGGCCACTGGAAGCCAAGCCAGCCATAGTTTCCTAAAATATACTAGAGGGAACCCTGATGCTGCAATCGTTAAGCCGCCGTGGGAATGATGGAAAGTCCATAAATTTGTCTGATCTTTGTGCTTGTGGATTCGTTTATTAGGCTTTGTATGCCTTCAGTGTCATAAATTTCAGAGAAATCTATAGTTTTTGAAGTGCAGATGCTGTGAACACACACAATCGCTGCTAATTGCAATGGTTCAGCTTATCGAGGTGGGGAAATTGAAATGCGCCAAGTGTCTCAAGGCACTGGCTTGCCCGTGATAAATTTATGAGGGGGCTTTATGTCCCTTATGTCCCTTGTAGTGCATGCGCCCGTGGCATAATGGTTTCGATGTTGGCCGTCTGTGCTAGAGGTCCTGTGCAATCTTTTTCAATCTAGGGGAGGCGCTGTGCTCAGCTTCGTTGAGTGAAGGTAGGGTTAGGATCGTTTTGAGAATACGGTGATCAAACACTGATCTCAAACACACTGCACCTGAGCCTTAGCTGCATTTAGAAGAGTTTGATGTTGGGCTTGTTGATATGCAATTTCTGAATTTGCCCAGAAACCTGCCCACAGAGCAGCATTGTGTAATACACTTTAAATCTCTTTAGTAGTTAAGCAGTGGCAGTGATGGCACTGTGAATCTCCGTTAACTTGAAGCTTTAAAAACTGGAAAGAATTCCAAGATAACTGTAGTTTCGAGATAAGTGAAATTGCAAAATAGAAGCCTGCTGGCTTTGCAGGATGTCACCAGTAATGCTATTGGTCATTTTCGTGTGCAACCCACACTTCAACATATATGGGCAGCGGCTTTACTGGCACTCTGCCTAGACAGAGTGCTTGGCACATAGTGTGGGGATGCGCACCTCTCACACGTCCCCTCATATGTGGTTTTCCTGTATAGCTCCCGTCTCCTGTAATCCGGCTTTGCCGCGTGGCTTTGTGCCGGTGGCAGTTAGTCTGGTTGAAGTGCATTGCGAGAGATGGTGCGAGGGTGGCTCTCCTAATGCCACATAACAGCGGGGTTACTTGGTCGCAGAAAGGAGAAGGCTCTTCCTCTTTTTCTTGGGGTCGGCAAGCGGCACGGACGTTCCGCGCGTGCGCTGATCCATGCTTCTGCGAGACTGTCTCACGAGGCCTCGTTTGAACGCACCACCATTCGCTTGACCACGTACGCACGAACGACCAGGCGTTGGTGTCCAGGATGGGGTGAACATCAGCAGAACTGATAGTTGGGCGAGTTGGTATGAATTCATAGTGAAATATTTAGTGCGCACAATCGACAAGGACACATTGAAGGGGGACACACGAGCTCTTACTCACAGCTGGTTTATTTTCGGAAAGATACAGAACATAAATAGCCCAGCTATCAGCACAGAGCATGTGCACCAAGTCGTCAGTATAAACAAACTAACTTGTGAAATTACAGAAGCGTTTCATATCAAAAAGTGTGCTGAAAAATGCGTAAGCCAACCATCAGTTGCAATCACTGACAATGAATTTGCTTTTTTAAATACAATTGAACCTTTTTAATCTGTTTTTAATCTGTCTCTGTTTATACTGACGAGTCTTGTTGCCCATGCTCAGTGCTGATAGCTGGGGTATTTATGTTCTGTGTCTTACCGAAAATAATACAGTTGTGAGTAAGCGCTCGTGTGTCCCCCTCCACTGTGTCCTTGTCGAGTGCGCGCACTAAATATTTCACTTTGGAGTGAACATATTCGCTCGCTATCCGGTCGCGGTAAGTCGGACTTCCTAGATTTGTCGTGCGCCCATCGGCATGTTTTGTGGATAGCAACTGGGCTGGCCGGCATTAGTCTATTAAAGGTGCAGTAAATGCCCTTGTGATTGTTTGCACTACTTTGTTGTCGTTCCTTTCTCCCAAGAGCACAGGTGAGAACCCCACAAGAGTCAATATGATTAATCCTAATGCGCTATTTTTAAGCCAGCCATCTGAGGATAACCAGTTTCACAAAACTAAAAAGCTGACGCTGCTACTTTCTGCATTGTAATGAATTCCAGCCAACTTCACTTCAAAAACCGAAACAACTGCGGAAGAGTGCATTTGTCATGTCTTTAGCAGACGCCTGAGAATGATGTGGCATTTTACTCCTTATCATCCTACGAGCGTTCTTATCAAGCTGCGATCTTGCTGAAACTTTATCAGCTTGCATGCTGGGGCGGTAACTTTCTGTGATAGTTTCCCTTACACAAGATTTCGTGACACTCAGCATGGAACACATGTGTGCATACGGCTGACAGCATTTTTGGCGCTGTTCCAAGCTCGCTATCTTCTTCACAAAGTGCCAAGAGTGCTGTCGGCTGTATACTTCTACGCGTCCAGTACAGAGTCTCGCGAAAGGGAAGCTCCCTGAAAGTGTTTATCCGAGAATCTTGAAAGAGGTCACCCGAGGCTTCTTTTGGGCACAACACATGGGCTGATTGTGCCTGCTCAAAAGTGCAGATCCCTTTGCTCAAGGTCACATTTAATACACTGTGACCACATTGATGTCTCACTGACAGCGTCCTAAATAATATGGGGCGGAAAGGCTCTCACCTAACCGCTGCTGTGTGAGGCTACAACAAAGTGGCAGCAAACAGCCGAGCAAGTGTTTGCCAATGGTCATAGATAGGAGGAAAAATAAGCGAGAGAGAGGGGGGGGGGGGAGCATGGGCATGGCGCATTGCTTGGCTCGGCCAGGTAGCTGCCGCCTGGCGAAAAGCATACAAGCAATGTTGCTGACGCTACCCTCTTACTTGTTTTCTGGTATTTTCGAAGTTGGGATTTCGAGATATCCTGAGTCATGCACAAACATTTTTCGAAATATAATAGGTGAGAAACACATGGGTTGACACCATGGCCAGAAAACGTTTGAAGGTTTACTGTATCACGATTCTGGAGTTGCTGGTGCATTTGTGGTCTCCAACCTTCTTTGCAGCCTTAATCGGGTAGCATTATCTTAATTTTTGTGCACATTGGCTTTGCTTTTACCTCATCTACAAAGGTGTTCCTAGGTAGCACCTGATAGTTGGATGAACCCACCACTAACAATGAACTGCCCTTTCTGTCTGCAGGTACCTGTCATGGCCCGAGGTGTGAAGCCAGGCGGTGCAACAGCTGGGCTAAGTAACACCACCCGCCAAATCCTGGCCACCCTTGAAAAAATGGCAACTCCTGTGACGGTGCGATTCTTACTTGTTAAGGGGAACTTGCCTTTCACACAAGAAATGGCAAAAAAATTGCTTTTAGTTTCTGTGATTCTTCCACTATTTTATTCCACTATATGTTCACTGAAAACCCATGCAGCACTGCTGTAAAATAATTTGTATAAACAGAGATGGTGAAAAATTTCAGGGAAATAACGAAAATAGTTTTCGGGCCATGATATCTCCATGATACCACAACTGGGCACTGCCATCTTATAAGCCCATTTCTCTAACTTAAAGTTCGCTGCTCCAGATATCCTGCCCAAAGAAACAAGTACATAAAATGACATGATATCACCATTTTGAACCTGTTCGCGGCGCCGTATACTTATGTCATTGACCCTGAAAGGGTTAAGGTATTCACAGTAAGCTCTATTGTTGCCATTCTTGCACGACTATCACTAAGTTCCTTTAATATTTGAAATTGGCCTTTCTGTAGACTTGTAAACATCTCCTTAATCGTCGGCCCAGGGTTTTGCTCCATAACCTCGCAAATCAGCAATTTACAGGCACAGAAACAAGTGTAAGCTGCAAAATGCCGCAGTTGTGGCAGAAAAACAGCATAGGGTCGTCATTATTGTACGTTAAAATATAACCAACGTGCAAACAGGGAGATGGTCAGCGGCATGATCCCTCCAATTACGCTGAGCCCACTGCTGAAGCGTTGCGGAGAGTCTTGTCTGAAAGTCTGAAAGTCTTGGCCCGGTCTTGTGATGTCACTGTAAGTCGGTGGATCACATGGTCCTCATAGAGCATGCATAGCTGCGGAAACGAGGCCAAGTAGGGGATGGTCCAACAGCAAGTGCCGTGTTTGCTGTCACCCTTGTTTGCTGCTGGACAAGTTCGTGCATCGATGGTCACTGCGGCAACCAGAAGCAGGGAAACCCGTGCAAACAACAAGAATTGGTTGGTCAGTGGCATGATCCCTGCGATTCTGTCTTGTCCACTTGTAACGATATCTTGTAGCAATATCTGTCATACCACCTTTTCAAAAGAGAACCTCACGATGAGCTCTGTTCACCAGGCCCCTTGGGTTGGCTCAGACACCTGGCTGTGGAAGTAAGGTATCACACAGACGTACAAGCTGGAAAGCCCCTAGCAGCTGTGTTGCTACCTGCCTATCAGTGGCTCTCTCTGATCCTAAGCTCCACAGCCATTGTCAAGGGAAGATGACTCAGAAGGCTGCTTGAGAGCCTTCATTCAGTGACATGGTCAATTCTACCAAAAAGAAAAAAAAAATCATTCACTGATTGCATTGCTAGAGACTACTATCAGTGAGGCAGTCTGCAGGTACAGCGCACAGGAACTATATTCGTGCCCACACAGCATTCTGCACCTGACTTGGTTTAAAACCCAGGCACTGTGCTCTTTGTAGAGCAGCAGTAAAGAATGCTATACAAAAAAACAAGTGTGTGTGTTGGGGGTTCGAAGGCACACCAGGCGAGAGGCCGCATGTCCAAGGAGTCCCTTATCACAAAGCTTGCCAAAGACTACAAATTTTAGCACTTGTTCTTAGAGAACTGAAAAGGCAAAACTTTGAGAGTCGTTTTCTCAAAACCGTTCTTTTTTTCCTTGCTGCTCAGCGTTTGGAGCTCGTTTCTTTGTTACCGTTGGGCCTATTCTGACTCTGCTTCTTTTTTTTTTTTTTTTTTGTCATGTCCCTTGGGCTACAGTGCAGGTTGTCACATTCTCGCTTTTTTTATCTTGACTTTCTTTTATAAATTTGTGATGTGGCTATTTGTTCACCCTGAACGTGCACTGGATGCGAAAGTAACACCCCTGTCAAGTGGGCAAGTTAAGTGCACTTACAGGGAGTGCACTTCGGGACCTTGAGTGACACTTTAGGCTACGCGGTGCTGAACGGGAAAACAGAGCACACTCGCACTAAAGAAAATCGGGACCGACCAAAACCATGTTTTCTTGAACATGTAGATTAAAATAAAAAAAACTTCTAAAAGGCGCTTGTTTTAGTTGTATTATAAAGGAAAAACAATCATAATCTATATTTACTCAACAAAAAATGAAAATATTTTTATCAGAAGAGTGTTGCAAGTCAAGGCCGGC